>NW_010539681.1:23098-43052 GCF_000687285.1 Phaethon lepturus | reverse complement strand
AGAAAGCCGAGTCCCAGGAATGCCTGGTAGAAGGTGATGGTCAACTGGCATGGCAGAATAACCCAACAGTTTAATCCTTAGGCAGAAAAATGTATTAGAATAAATTTGTCCCTCCATCAATAATTCATGGCAATCATGAATCATTGTGTTTGCATTCACATATCCACAAATGAACAACAGCCTTCTTTAGGAACTGGTTTTTGAGACCCTGTATAAAGTCTATACAACGTCCATTTCTCATTTACTATGATTTTAATGGTTCTTTACAGAGTATACTACACTACTGTTTGTAATTCTCCGTTATAGAAAAAAGAACTAAGATTTTTAGTTTCTGAAACGTACAGACATGTATAGCCATGCCTGAGATAAGACAAGAATTGCAACATAACAGCTTCTGTGGTTAAGATCTCCTCGGTATGGCTAATTTGTATCTGAACTTTCACATTACTTCAGCAAATGCTATAAGGTTTTCTTGAGTAACGTAATTGCCATATGTTCTTTAGTAAACAGAAAGAAATTAAATACGTATAATAGGTAATTCCACTTAGTATATCAAATTATTTGGCATGATATTGGCACTACATTACAAAGTTACAATGGTGTTATTTCATGTTGTTATTCTCATAGTCTTAGGTTGATAATGTTTCATTTTGACACCATAATGGTGTGTCTGGGGATTTTGATGACAATGTGTTTTGACATCATGTTAAAATATATCCAAACTGATATCATTTTATTTTGTCATCATTACCTAGTTTCAGTTGGATTTCTAAGATACTGCTTTATTCCAACATCTTTAATTGGGAAGATTTCAGTCCAAGTGGCAAGTGCTAAAAAAACGTTTTGAAGATGTTAAGCATGGCTGTGTAGCACACATTACTGACGTTCAAACTTGTACTGGCCAGATATCCCAAAACATAACAGATTAGTCACATGGTACCGATCCTCAGATCATAAAAACATGAAAATGCTTTTTCTCCTAGAGCATGATAATAAATTTAGTATATTGTACTGTAATTCTATTTCAGACACTTCAGGCAGGAGGCCCAGCGGCAAAATCACTGCCACAAACCAGAACCTTCTGCTGGCGTTGGAGCGTCTGACGTGCACTCACTTCATGAGTCCCTGTATAGAAACCAGAAATCATTTCCTGAGCGCTATTAAAAAAGTGAGATTTCTAATTCATAAGCTTCACTGAAATAGAAATCGCTACATATGTGATTCCAACTAAAGAACAGCAATGCCAGTTCCTATACAGAGCTCTAAAACCCAAGGCCTGGCTTGAGCTTTAGCTAGCGCAGACCCCTCTAGACCCACTGAATCCAACCAAGCTTTGAGAGTTTATGGGCATCCGAAGGTATAGCCAAGAATTTCGAAGAGATTTTAGGGGAAGAAATAAGGAATAATTTTGAGCTTTAAGCTTCTTGTTACCATTATGAAATTGAGGGATTGATTCTGAAACAATTTGCTATAAAAATAATCTGGTAAATTACCCCTGGGCTACCAGAAAAATGCCTGTCATGCCAATTTGTCCACTTACAGCAATATCATGCAGTTTCTTCTTTTTGTTATTTACTAGTTCTTCATGCTTCCTCTACAATGAATTAAAGAGCAACTCCAGGGAAATCAACACATTACACGTACTAAGAAGTATATTTATTCGGTACAGCAGACCGAGTTCTACTTACTAAAATGATTGCTGATAAAATCTCTAATTTTAAACATTAATGCATAAGATTTCTCTGCCATTCAAATCTGATCACAGAGATTAAAGAATTTCTTCTTTTCCCCCCACTCTCCTAAAGCGTAATACTTAATAGAAATTGCTTGTATTATCTTATTTCAGAGAGCAGGCTAGAACTGAGACAATCCCTTGATCCCACTTCATGAATAAAGCATTTAATGGACTGCACTTGTCAAAGGACACACTAAGCATTTGATCTATACAGTAAACAAATGTCTATGAAAACCAACCCCCCAAAACAAAAGTTTGACGTTGTTACTCATTTTTTAAGATATTTTCCCTTCCTCCCTTATTTCAGGACTCTGAAGGCATTGCTGGAATGACAACCACATTGAGATGAAAATGGAATTTTTCAAACAACTGAAGGCAGCAATATATATTCCAGGGAAACAGCTAGTAAGTCCATCTAAAGTTCGTACATAACTACTCTCCGGTAAAAGGAATTGTTGTAACATTAGAAAATGCATAATTATTAAACAAATGACAGAAGGCTAAGTTGTACCCTGACATTCTAACACTCTCCACATCTTCTTTAAGCTTCCTTTGGGTATTTCAAGCAAAGAGGAACTCCTGCCAGCAGAGGAAAATGAAGCTACAGAACTGTGAGCCTGCATAACTATGAACCCAGCTGACCTGAAGAATTTGATACATACGTACAAAATGCTCTTTCATGCTCCCAAAAGACGAGATGAAATATTACAAGCGAGTAACTGCAGCTATTAACATCAGCAATACTGCAGAGCCAGTTCCATTTAATGCAAATTATAGACTTGTTTCTACTGGCATTGACCATTCTTCACCAGCCAAAAAATCAAATAGGCTGAACTGCCTGAGAGGCTTGTATAGAAGGTTATGTTATTCTTAACAACTGTATTTATTGAAAAAATTGTATTTAAGATAATTGTTTCTACCTCTTGAGTTTAAAAGCTTGGTCTATCTTCTTCAGTTACCTTAAAAAATAAGAATTGCAATTGTTTTTTTTAAATCTTTTGCAGTACAACGAGCCTTATTAATGTAATGAGCTGTTAAGTGACAGATTAATGAAACATCAACAGAAAACTCACTGGTATTTATGATTAATCTCTGAAATAAACCCATAGTGTAGTATTGTCTCTGTAATTCAAGTGTTACGTCTATGGGAATTTTCAAAATGAACTAAGGCAAGACATGGCTTCCAGAGAGCAGTTTATGTTGCTATGCCGCTAACTCAGATAAAGTTCAATTCCCATGAATTTTCCCATTTGAGTTGCACAGTAATTTGCTTTTCAGGGAACCCAAAACCAGGAATTAGAGGCTATGTAAGACAAGAATGATAAATATCCTTAGGAAGCAGGACCCACAAAGATCTGATTTTGCTGCCCTTTTGCTATTTACTTTTTATTATTTTTGCCAGATTTCTGCATCATTAAGTACTACTCAAATAGCAGGACCGTATCTGCAGCAGACACTGCACAGGCTAGCCTACAACCAGTGCTTAACCAAAGATTTTACAGTTTAAGAACAGATTTGCTCTTGCACAACGGAGCACATAACCCATTTGCGAAATGGTCCTTTTCCCCACAACAAATGCATGCAGTAAGGTGGCCAGCTCAGTACCCGCGTCTCCGCTGACCGCAAAGGGAGCCAAGCTGTACAGGACTACACTGGAGACATCTAAAATGAGATGAACTAGGTATCAGAGCAGACTTCTGAAGTCGGAGCACGTGAGTGAGAAAAATCACCTTACAAATGATACTTAGAGAAATTCTGTGCAATTTAGATATCATCCAAAGATGCTCACTAGGCTACTGGCTGACTAGCACGCAAGATGGTGATGGTATCCACCATGACTATGAAAAGAGCTCGTACTAAAAACTGTGAGTGAGCTAATTAAAACCTTGGTTTTCCTATGTTGAGGTCAAGTAGATGCTAAATATCCATCATGAGAGTTAAAAGGAGAATCCTGCAAGAGCCCCTCAGCCCCTCCCTGTCTTCACAGTAGGCAATAGTGACTCCAGCCACCCCTCCACACGATGGAAAGGGGCGTCGAGGAAGCAGTCTGGGACAGCCTTCATTTGCATCATTTTTACTGCCGCTTTGAGAGGCATAAGCAGCTCCCCAAAACCATTCTGGGGATTTTTTATTTAACCAAAAAATATAATTTTAAGCCATTGCCACAAATAAAATAACAATAGTCTCAAGACTCACACAAGGCCTCCTTCTTTCATTCTCCTGTCAGCTGAATCCAAGACAACCAACGGCAGAGACACAGGTCTGGTTATTTGATTACATATAAGCAACTATACTTCCCCTTGTTGCGTACAGGTAATTGCTTCTTTTGCAAGAGCTGTAAAAGCCGGTATAGAGAGAACAATGCAACTCATTAGCTTCTGGTGCTTATTTAAAATAAACTAAATGGCATGTCTTCTATTACAGCTGTGGCTCTATTACTAGTGCCCAATTCAGGTTGCATTTTTCCCTGCTCTATCACTCCTAGTAAATTACTTGCACTTGATGTTGAGCAGGCATAAAAAGAGCAGAAAACAAAACTTCGGCCATTTTAATTTAAATCCTCATAATGGCAGGTCAAATTTATGTGAACTCTTTGGTGAATTGGTTCCTTTATTAGTACCCAGTTTAATTCAAATCAGAGTCTTCTACAGAAGATTAATTAAATATTAATCAAAAGTCCAGGGCAGTCTAAGCTTCTGTTCCATTAACCTAAACGTGACTCCATACAGAACCACAATGCCTTCCCCACCCCCACCCCCTATTTTAAAGAAGACTTCTAGTTTTTTTCCATTACGGTGCAACTCCTTGTAAATGCAGACATGCTATTTGCAGTGTATGTTTAAAGGTCATGATTCTTTTTCCTTTTCCAATTAAAGCTGCTCTTAATCACAATTAAGCTTTCAAGAAACAATTAACAGAAGCCAAAACTTTTCTCCATCAATGTGTTTAAGAGATGTACAGTGTGTACCCTCTATTACCACTGGTGTCACTGAACTAATTATGTGATGTTAAGGTTCACCTTCTCGGGTGTAAATTTTGGTCTCAGTTGACACTAAAAAGAAACATCAATTTATTAGGAGATAAAACTTGTTCCGCAGTAATGGAACAGCTGTGTATATAAATTTATTGCAGCTTAATGTTCTCACACATAAAGCAATTAGAGCTTTCTGACAGACAGACTTGCTAAGTATAGTGTGCAGCATATAGTAATATGCAGCTACAGGCACAACATATTTAAGCTATATCATATATATTCTGTACAGTAATACCCATTTCTCAAGTCTCTCCAACCCTAGATGTGTTCTTAATTAACATAAACGAATGCTTATAGTCACGGGAAATTTTCCTCCTCTGTGGAGGAACCTTTTCATGCCATGTCATTTTACTCATAGACACCTCTGTGCTAAATTTCTTTTCTCCTTTTGCAGGAATAGATACAGCCTAGTTCCTTTAGGTGGGCTTAATTTTATTTTACACAAAGGATAACAGAAGCAATAATGATGTCATGGGATTGCTTAAAAAAAAATTCAAAAGTAAAACCCTATACATGGTGTTTGGGATAAGCACCTTCAATTCTAGAACCATAAACTATGAACTCATGAAATAAACTGCATTCATCTAGCATCATTTCCTCTCATCACCTGCTCTTGGCTAACTTTAGTTGCCTTCAGATAGCTTCCAGGATATTTTTCCTTCCTTCCTATCTTTCCTACAGGAAAATTATATTTAACTTAAGCTAAGGACTGTGGTTTTGAAGATATTGATCAGCAAGACTAGAAATGGTAACAGCATTATGGAGCAGTGGTGTTCCAGACTAATGGTGTAAGATACCCTTTCTAATCTTGGAAGCTTGGAAAATATTCGATCTTGAAACAAGAATACATGGGTAATTAAGATGATAATTTTCCAGTTGATGGACTAAACAATGAGTACAAGTTAGACTAAATGGAGTTTTCCAGAAGAAATTTCTGAAAAAAAATCAGAATTTCATGACATGTGGAGGTACAAACATGTTATTTGCTTTTACTTTGGAAACTCCTAAGGGACTTCCTTTTTATTTAATAGCTCAAAGCTGTTCCATTCCAAATTTTGTCACATTTACTCATGAACAAACACAGATAGGTTATACAATACCTTAAACTTTTCCTGCATTTTAATACATTTATGCTATGTCTGCCTATATGTGTACACCTATCAGCTAACTGGTGTGATGCTCACATCAGTTAATTGGAATTTCACTATCTGTAACACCTGGGAAGAGTAATCTCTTAAATCTTTAGTTAGAGGATTAAATTAAATGACTAGCAGATTATTGTAAAATAACAGCGTGACTTTTTTAGGCTCGGATTCTCAAAAAAGTCTAAGACAACTGCAGCGTGTTTCACACTCAGTTTGAACCGATGTAAGTGCTGGCTGCCGTGGAGAAGTTCTGCCCTCCGCAGCTGAACGCTCCTGTCCCAACCTTTGGGCCACCGAGCACTCGTGAAGTCACAGTCAAGGAGCTGAATGAGAAACCTCTTTTTCCCCCCCCTCTTTTCTCTTCTTCTTTTACAGGTTTATTGTCAGAAAGATCAGCCCCCGATCCCTCTGTGAGCACTAGCACTGGCAGGGACACTTGACATGGGGCAGAGGGAGAGGCAGGAGTTTGGCTTTTTTAATGCAAACTGGTGCCAACGGTGTCCCACAGCCGCTGTACATCCGTAGAAGAGGGGCATTAAACTCCCCTGTGGCAGCCTTACGGAAGCCAGGGCTAAGGTAGAAGAGGAACCTATGGAAGTAACTCTGTGGTGAAAGTATGGAAGCACACTTGTAAGGATGACAAATCAGCGTTCAGGGTTCATCTGGAATTGGAACATTACAAGAATTTTAAGAACAACAACTTTGTGAACAAGGAAGAGACAGGCATGTATTTTATACACATACTCTGTGATTCTGTGATTCTGTGATTTTATGTAGTTTGGAGTGATGTGGTTATCCTTCTTTGCCAAAACAGCAGCATGAAACCCCCTCTAAAAAAAGGGAAAACTACACAGCGATACAGGTAGCAACTGGAGCTTCGATTGTGCCATTACCATTAGATATGGTCATCAGAAATGCATGATAACTGGTGCCAAGACAACCAGCTTTTTTATTTCACTGTCTTTTCTGCTTTTGTCTTTGAGATGTGACACAGGTCAGTGCATCTGAGCACAGAGCAGAAGCTAGGAATTCTTAATTCTGACAACTTTGGAAAAGCTATTCTTAACCTGCCACTTTAGGAACCACTGTCTGAAATATCCAACAATATTCACCTCCATTAGGGAGGTGCTGTAAAGACAAATGCTTCTGGAAGAACCTTGAAGATGAAAACTGTCAACAACTTAAATATTCCCAGTTGTGACATACTTGCAGCATACAAATTGAAAATAATTGGCAAAAATTATGTTATTTTCAGTATTGTTGGTATAAGCAAATATTGAGCTTCCCATAAATTAAACTATTGCTGCAGTTCCAAACTATTTAGTTCGGGGAATAATTTATTCTCATCAAACTTCTTAAAAAGTACACCCCGTCTCCTGTTTCTTTCATGATACATGTAAAAAGCTTGATTATGGAGCAATGGGGGGGGGTGTTATTGTTTCTCTCCGTTTTTTTTTTTAAACCATCACCTATCCACCACACTAAACACATTCCTTTCTGCTGTGCTGACAGCTGTTTCCCAGGTAACCAGCCTAGCTACAAGTTGACTTCAAGCGGTGTACGGGAACCAGCACCGACACCCCCGCATTTACATGTTTTGAGGAGCACTTTTTAACTGCTGCAGTGTCCCCAGTGCCCCCGGCAGTCAAGGGGAGCTGGGAGTATCCAGCAAGTAATGGAATAAAGCTCATCAGCAGTCAAAAAATACCCGCTAAGGGTGATTTTATGTACAGAATAGTAAATGCCATTGGCAGTTGGAAATTAAAATTATTCTCAGTGGTAAACCAGCAGGATTAGACTTCACACGAGCTGTCACCTTTTACGGGTTCTGCCTGCTTCTTCCCTTTTCCATAAGGGAACTGGGAGAAAAGCAGCAGGTATTTTGCTGCTTCTTTCCATAATCAGGAATCATTGTCCTCTCAGTTTCTGAAAGCATCTGTTTAATACCCTTTACTAGATAAATCCTATCTCAGCTGCTGTCAGTCAGTGTTCTTCTGGATTTCATGGTCATTGCGGTACACACAATTCTAGTCATTTTTTGTCCATCTGTCTTTTGCTTCTATGTATGAATTGAAAACTGAATCATTCTAGAAGGCACTGACTACACTTAAAGGTGTCTCTTACAGCTGTTATTCTGAGTTTGGGCACTTACTTTTTAACCTATAAGCATACAGGGCTTTTTTTTTTTTTTTTAATTTAAGATAATGAAAAAGCTGTATCTTTGGGAAATTCACTGCCAGATGTAAGTGGGTAGTATTGATGATCAGCCAGTTCCTCATGATGCCTAGTATGGAAAAACTATTGAGCTTAGATAGGTTTATTTTTATAAGCGAAGGAATAAACTTCTTTGGCTGTCCCTGCTACACCCCCCGTCCCGAGACTCAAGCGTTACTACTACCCTTTTGTTATGTTGGAGTGTGGAGTTACAGATCCAACAAATGGGATGATCTCAAGAATTATGTAGGAAATGCACAATGCCATACATGCGTGAGCATATGCACATCCACCCTGCAACGTGGGGAGACAGCTGAAAGCCTTGGACAAACATTGCACTCTGTTGTAAAATAAAACCAGGCTTTGATGTGTGGAACACCAAGTTATTTGCTCACACTGTGCTTGACTGTTCAGATATTCAGCCATCCTAGAATTTCCTATTCCTAAATCCATTTCAGATACTGCTTTTTTCTAGTGTTAACACAATGGTCCCTTAGAGGTAGCTGCAATTTAATTTCCTTGTTCTCCTAGTACTCTGGATCTGACTGTACTTTGTCTTTTCACTGTCCAAATATACCTGCTTTTAAAATTGACTGATTATCTCTTCCCTTTAATATTCCACAAAAGACAGACTGACCACTTTCAATAGTAAAACAAGTATCATCACAACTATTCCAGTTCCATCCAGAAAGATTCAACGGTGCCTCTTAACTAAAGGAGCATATCCAGCAAATAACCTGCCATGCTCTCAAATTCCTGCTTTGCCACAAGCCCTGAGGTCAGACCTTTTCAGACAGGGTCCAAGAAGCAAACAGCGATGAAAGGAATTAGCTTGCCTTGCGGTTTCTTAGCACGTGTGGCTGAACATACCCCGGGACATCCCGAATCTGGCCCATTTCCCTGTGGAACACAGTGATTCTGTGAGAGCTGGTCACCACCACCCCACAGCAGTACAAATAGAAGCAAAGCGCGCAGGAGAGTAAGAGAAACTCTTTGAGAATAAGAGAAACTCTTTCTTCTTTATGTCCTCACGTGGGCATGCAAGAAGGCAGAATACTCTGCATTTCAGTACGTACCACAGCCTCTTCACCCAACCTCAATTATGTTGTTTTTAATAATTCAAGGGAATTTCTTTTGCATAATCCAATCAAGTTTCTTAAAATTACATGATATTAATAATACCGTATATTGAGACTTACATGAACAGACAAATGTACAATTTTCCTAAACATAGTGCTTTCAAAATATGCCCTCCCTCTGAAATAAGCACAAGAGGTTACTGATTTCTAAAACCAGTTAAAAATTGGAATTTCTATGGGGTACACAATTCAAATTGGCATGAAAAGTCAAAACACTAAATTCTTCCATGAAAGAAGCAGCTATTGAAAAAATTGTACTGCAGAAATGCTGAAAAATATTGTTCTAATATTATCTACCAAAATTAAATACTTCATTATTCCTTAAATAAAAATGTTCATTTCAGTTCACCTGAACTGTACATGTTCCATTTGGGATCACTTCAACAAACACCTGGCGCTCTCCCAGCTTGCTACAGGCTCTCAGGGACTGCAGTGGTAGTCCTTTGTGTGGCTATTGCCACAGAAGATTGTATCAGTGCTACGTGGCAATATTGACATGGAAAAAAAAAGTTTAACAACTCAAAATATTTAATTATGGATTGAATTGCCTGACTTGCGATAATATGTTGCACTTACATCTTCATAATGAAATATTTTTAATATGGCAAAATTAAAACTTACATTTTAGGCAGTTCCAATGGTTTATTAAACTTCGTACATCAACAAATTTTGCCATAAAAGAATTCAATTTTAAATTATAAAAAAGAATGTGAGAAACAGAAACAAAATATTTTATTTCTCATTTGTACAACTGTGTGGAAGTCATACGAAAATCTGTTGGCAAAAATATCCACTTCCAGTATGTCTGGTCAAAAAAAAAAAACTTCTTCAGAAATAATGGGCAATTTATGCTTTCTGAAATTAGCTACAACAAAGTGAGTAATTGCTGGGTGAGGCATACAACATTTTACAGACTGTTCTTCCTCAGAAGGAGATCCTGAGGCTGCTTTAAAAGGTGTAATCTTCTGTAATCATTTCTGGTGCTCAAAGCAATTACTTTTCAATGGGAAAAGCAAGAAGGAGAACAACAGTATCCAAGAGCAGAGTTCACTAGTTTGTAAACCTTGACCCTTCATATCATTCAGTTATTGACCAAGTTGGTAAAAGGAGAGTGTTACGATTAAATTACTACAACCCTCATCTCAGATGGCATGGAGCACCATGAGGCCAGTGTCTGGTAAGGAGAATTTCCAAGAAGAAACATGTTTAAGATCTGATCCCTTGTGCTGGCTTTGGCTGGGATAGAGTTAATTTTCTTAATAATAGCTAGTATGGGGCTACGTTTTTGGATTTGTGCTGAAAATGGTGTTGATTGATAACACAGGGATGTTTTTGTTACTGCTGAGCAGTGCTTATGCAGAGTCAAGGTTGTTTCTGCTTCTCACTCCACCCCACCAGTGATCAGGCTGGGGGTTGACAAGAAGCTGGGAGGGGACACAGCCGGGACAGCTGACCCCAACTGACCAAAGGGATATTCCATACCATAGGACTTCATGCTCAGCGTATAAAGCTGGGGGAAGAGGAAGGAAGGGGGGACGTTTGGAGGGATGGTGGAGCGGGCGTAAGTAACGGTTACGCGTGCTGGAGCCCTGCTCTCCTGGAGATGGCTGAACACCTGCCTGCCCATGAGAAGCGGTGAATTAATTCCTTGTTTTGCTTTGCTTCATATGTGGCTTTTGCTTTACCTATTAAACTGTCTTTATCTGAACCCACGAGTTTTCTCACTTTTACCCTTCCAGTTCTCTCCCCCGTCCCACGGTGGGAGGAGTGAGCGAGCGGCTGCGCGGGGCTGAGGTGCCGGCTGGGGTTAAACCACGACATCGCTTCACAAGGACTTTCTCTCCTCTGTTCCAACAAGGTGAGAGTTTTGTAAAACGCATGTAAGGGAGATGAGAAACAAGAAAGAAACGCTACCCCCCTCCCCGGCTCTCCAGCAGCAAGCTGAGGGCAGCTCAGATGGAGCGGGGGGTGAGGGAGAACCGATTAAGCGTGCCCGTGGGAAGCCTGGGAGAGGCAGGGGCTGCGCGGTTGCTGCTGCTGCTGCTGCTGCTGCTGCAACCGTGTTTGAAGTCAGGAAAAGAAGCCGCCGAGTAAGAACATATGGTAATAGAGCAAATTTGCTGGATGGAATGTATATTTTTCCCCTGTTTACTCCTTCTCAAATAAAGACTTTGGTTTTATGTGTCAGAGACTTTAAACAATAATAGGCCACTGCAGGAGGCAAATGTTAACGACAGTAGGATGAAATAGCTGTTTCTGAGTAAAGCGAAAGGATTTCTAGGGGTTTTAGGCTATTAAAGCAGGCCAATACACACATCTGCTCTTCATGGGTTAGATCCATGGTTTTGCCTTCTGTGGTATCCGACCACCTGCCTTCTGCAGAAAGAAAGTCAATGGAGCTGGGAAATTCCTGGCAGTGTTGTAGGATGCTGGGGAGAGGGAACGGGGAGGAGGAATGCACAGAGGTGAAAATACGCTGAGCGCTCCTCGATCGTATTTTAGCTGGTGTAAAAGTAGGAAAGACATTATCCAAAGCATCTCTGCCTCTCAGCTCTTATTTTCTTCTGCACATCAGCTAGGAAAGAAATGAAGAGGAGTGTGGAGAGCTCATGTGGGAGAAAGAAATTTTTGAAAGAGTAAATTTAAATTAAGAGGAGAGCTAAGGGAACTTCGAGGGGGAAGGAAGAGGAACAAACATATGTTTACGGAGATGTCAGGAGATTTAAAGGCTGATGAAGTACTTATGAACAAATCTGAAGGGGAAAAGGAGAATAGGATAATAAAAATGTGACAGTATTACTGGAGAAAACACTGGGCAAAGATGGAAAGAAAAATAGGGTTTAGAAAATCTGTAATGAAACAAAGACCTTCAAAGGGGCAATGGAAAGTAAATAGTAATGGTGAGGATCACCTCACTCAAATTTAGGCATCTAAATTAAACATCTGAGTGAAAGCTTGTCAGTTTTTAATCTAGGGAGAGAAATCAGTATACAGAGACAATGAATGATATCTGTAAAACTTACCTTAGATACCTAAGGATCCCAGAGGAAATGCCCTCTAGAGAGCCTTCTTTCTTCCTACTGGATTAAAGGGAACTTTGACTGAAGGTGAACTTGTATATGCCAAAATACAGAAAGAACTTCCACACTATGAGAATGAGACTAGGAAGGTGAAGGCCAATATTTCAGCAAAGGAGGACCAGACACAGGCAAGTGGAGGCAGAATTAGCGAGGAGGCAAAACCAGATGAAAATGAGAAGAAAGTCTGGAGAAATCACACAAGTGTGCAGAGAAGGAAAAGTCACTGGAGGAAATAAATCTTGGGGAGTGGAGTGCTAATAGAAAGTTTGTTTCATTCAACTTCTGAGTACACAGTGAAATAACAAGTTTGTCCCTTGAGATCATAGCATTTAGACTTGGAAATACAGCATCCCTTTGGTTTTAGCCTGAAAACTAAAAGTTTTCAGAGGTGCATAAATAGGTAGTTTTGCCTTTTCAGGAGGTCAACGTCTCACTACAGTGCGTGACTGGAAGGTCAGTAAAATCCTCTGATCCCTGCTCCCTGTAGCCTCAGGCTTAACAGGAGTGCATTTCAGAAGAGTCCTCCTTTTGCATCCTTTTGACAGGAACAGCTCAAAAGCTACAAAATAGTCTAAGAAAAAATTAAAACTTTCAGTAGAAAAGACAATAAAAGCATAAGAAACTCATTGTGTCATGAAAAGAGAGACTACAGGCATCACTAAGACTTACACTACATGAAATGCCTAGATGGATCCTTTGAGAACTACATTTCACATCATAAAGAAGACAAATCTTTCCCCTTCATATACAGGTCTCTACCAATAAGACCTTAGGAAAAAGTGTCCTGACTTCAAAAGGCATGTCCAGCTCAGCCCCGAGTTTACGTGTGAAGTGCACAAGCAGTGTTTTTCAGTGCAACAGAGCATCAGCACTTCCCAAGATGTGACTAAGCTCTGAAACGTCAGACAAAGGGCCCTGTTCCCCAACCACCTGCCTTGGAAAGTAAAAATATTTCTGCCCCTTTCAGGTGACTAATGGATGACATGAAGCATGGGATTAATTAAATACAATATAAATTCAGAACAACAAACACAATCAACAAATTGTGATCTTGTCTGCTTCCGACTTCCTCTTGGGGATACCAACAAACCAAATGCCCAAAGGTTAATCACACACTTTTTTTTTTTTTTTTTTTTTTGACACAACAGCATGGAAACTGGGCAGCCACAGGAAAAGTAAGCTAGATATGATTAAAGAAATGTTACAACCTTTGTGAGACTTTGAGGACTGCTGAGCAGCCTGTGAGTTAATGTGATAGAGGACAGAGATTGGTGTTTGTTTACAGCATGTCCAAAGGCAATAAAAGAATCTACAGAGGAAGAAAGTAACAAAGAACAACGCTGCCCAGCCAAGCACTCCTTCCCTGAGTCTGCTTCCCTGTTTTCAAGAGAAAGGAAATGTAATGCATCCATGCTCTGAGCCCCTGAGTCATGTATTTATAATTTATTAAGAGGTCAAAAAATGGCATTTGTTGGGTCTCAGTGTCCAAAACTCCTTGAATTACTCTAAGAACTGAGACCCTGTGTTTAAATTCAATAACTAGAGCTTATTGAACACATCCATTACGATGGGAAGTTCACCTGCGGCAAAACTACAAATTCCTGCCCCAGTGTGTGCTGGGCCCTGTGCAAGACCCAGGATCAGACTTTTTGCAAGTAGCTTCAGCATTAGGTATTTCAGGTGAGTTACGCCAGGAGACATGAGCTCAGTAAATGCACTTAAGGTCTTACCCAGTTTCTCTTCCCCTCTCTTTCCTTTTTTTTTGTTTTTAAGATACCCATGTACAGTATTCCAAATAGGCTTTGGCAAAAATATGAAGTACTTTGCATATCTTTTCTGTTTAACTTGTCTTCTTAGATTAAAATAAAAGCTTAATGAAAGTCAAACAAGAACAGCCTATAACATTTTCAAAGATATGTTCAAACATTAACTGATTCACCCTCGCTGGCTCATTAAGAAGAGGAAATTGTGGCAAAATTCTGTGTTAAAACCACTCAGAGAGGAGATGACAGATCCAGGATCAGTACTTATAAATTGCTGTCTCTCACTCTCGGTCTCAGTCCCAGTCCTGCAATAAACATCTGTGGGAAAGTTCCCTGGGCAGGCTCAGAGCCATCACGTCCTCAAAAAAGGTTAAGGCAAGTTGAGAAATTTGCTCCTCCTTTCTTCTTAGCATTTCACCGAAGTCTCAGACCTTTCAAGCATCAGACTTACAATTTCAATAATCCACCATGGTAAAAGTAATTTGTGGAATTAGATATATTGCTAGCTATTCAAATATTTTCTATTACCTATTAGTGCACTGTACAGCACATCAATACAGAGCCCAGATATTACAGCAAGGGACACTCTGGAAATACCTAAGCAGACTGATCAATTTAATCTCTGTTGCAATACAGTGCATTAGCAGGATGACTTTTTTTTTTTCCTTTTTCTTGGCACAGCTTAGGGAGCTCGGAATTAGGACAAATATTCTCTTTCCTCCTCAACAAATGCTTAACAAATGACAAAAGTGACAGCTTTGAAAGATTGATTTTTTAAAAGTGAGGTTCTGTATGGTAGCTTATGAAAGCACTTTAATTTAGAATGATTATTAATCAACCATCCGTTCAGATAATTTTCTAATTTAGGGGAAAAAAATCTATATTCTGTCTCTTACATCCCCATCAGGTACTAAAATATGAATGTCTGCACTCATTAACAAATACAAATAGGGAGCATTATCTGATGCAGAGAGACAGAGTTAATGCTGAGATGTAATACTCCTACCTGACAGATGTTCTGAATTTTAGTACAGAAGAGATATAACCTGAACTTTAAGTATTTTTTATATTATAGCCATAAATACCATATGTGTATGAAATGGCAAATCTATTCTGACATACTGGAACATAGCTGCTTGTTCTGGATGCTCTCTCTGGTTAATTCTACATAGAGCAGGGACTTAATTTCCTATTAAAAAAACATGGGATAATAAAAGCGCAAGTGCAACTAAGGACAAAAAGATAAGAGTGCAATACAAACAGCAGAACTGGCAAATAAAATTTTAAACCTGAAGAATTAAAAGATATTTAGAGTGACGCATTTATAAGCCCATCCTTACATTGATTTATTGTGTGGTCTATCTAGTTTGTTTCCCCGGCATGAATCCTGTGAAAATTGGAAATATAATGTGAATATTTATCACCACAACATTATTCTGAAACAATCCAAAGCATTCAAGCAGTGTGCAAAATATTGTAAATTAGTTTTTCTAAACCAAGTGCTTTTAAAGCTCAGTGCAGAGTCGTTATGTGCCTAGACTGGGATGGGGACAGAAAAGCATCCACAAAGTAGGTCTCGTATTTCTTGGCCAACTTTTCTAACCGACTGGCTGCTGAGTCAAAGATGAATGTTACCCTCATCGCAGCCATGCTTAACAGTATAAAACCTGACTTAAAAACAATAGTTGCATTTGTGGGGTACTGTTCTTCTGAGGTCCTTGAATCACCCTATTAGCTGCATTGGAAGCTTCAGAAGGGAAAACAAAATAAATGTACAACTCCAACAAAATACTGGCTTCTTGGAGGCATACACTATTGACTTGGAGGCTGTATCTTTTTTAGGTGTGACCTGTAATACTTTCTAAATGGACCCTGGAATCATGTCTGGTTTAAAAATCCAAGTTCATTGTGACCTGTATATATATAGGCATAATTTATGAAGGAAGACATGCAAACACAATTGTAACACAAAATATGTGGCAAGGGAGTCATTTACTAGGCTTTCACACAAAATACAAATTTATTACTAAATGTCTATGCCTAAAACTCAGTATGTAGTACATCATATTTTAAATTATTAACATCTCTGCTGGAGAAGCTTCCTTCATAAAATATTTACACAGCACATCTCAGGATTCTGTATTTTGCCAGCAGTTACTCAAAGTGTAATATAAATATAGTTACCAGGTCATTCTTTTCCTTGATAAGCTATTCTTTTCACTAAAAAAACCGACAAAAATGTTTAAGCTATACTACTGCTGTGGCCCTTGCTGTGAAATACTGTGCTCCAATATAATGATTATTTTGACCCTTGAGAGCTACTGGGGTCAGAGGGCATAGCTTTTGCTAATGACAATGCATGGCTGTAAAACACAAGAGGCAGACGTGTTTCAATTACTTTTCCAATTAGTAGCAACAATCAATGCATGCTGCAAAAAGCCTTAAGGAAACTGGCAAAATGTTGCAAAGTATGGATATGCTTCTCTTTTAACTAACAAACCCAGGAACAATAAGAGTATTAGTATTCCCTTGACTGTTTTTTCAATAGTGCAAGACCGTACAACAATTTACTTAAAACCAGGCAATCTGGAAGTGTTGCCTTTTCAAAATCCAGACAGCTCTTCAAAGCAAGCAAGTATTAGAAAACATTCTTTTGTAACCTAGGCAAGAAGAAAATTTCCTATTGGTCATTTTGTTAGAGAAATAAATTGAATTTATGATGCAAACTTCCCATGTGTTAGTATGTTGTTTAAAAGTAAGCAATAATTATGCTCTAATTTTTCAAATACTGTCCCTGCTCAATAGAAAAAAAGAGCTCCAACATATCTTGGCATACAGTTGCCTGGGCTACTAAAAAGCTTCTCAACACAGTATGAGAATTCTGTTGGCACTTGTATATCCAGTTTGCCAATGTCAAAATAAAATTTTTAAGAAAATGTAAGGAGGTAGAAAGGCAGACCTATATACTTGAATGGATTTTAAAATAAAATAAAATAAACCCAACTATACCCAAGATATAAGGCACATAAGTTTTGAAATACATAAGATTCTACTGTTACCAAACATTCAGCTGCACAGTTTAAAAATTAATTTGAAACATTTTCTTCATGTTCATATAGTTTTATTAAGGATATGAAGTAATAGCTATTTGGATCAATTTTGCATTAATGGTTGATACTAAATACAGAAAAACTAAAACAAGGTAGCATTAATTTCAAACTTCACAATACACACACATGGCTTTCTACTGTGGGCTAAATAGCTCATAGCAATTCCCCCCCCATCCCAAACTCACAGCAGTATAGAAAAGAGAATTCTGTGATCATTCCATTTCATTTTTGTTTTAAAGAATGTAACAGATACATCTGATACATATGATAAATTTCCATATATGAAATGGAAAATATCTCCATGTCCCTTACAAGGTAGAAATGATTGCTAGTAATGTAAATGAATGGGGTTTTTTGTACTAGGGGAGAAAAATAACTGTCAAGTCAATAGTAAGTAAGAAGACTACTGAAGAGCAAACGTCTATAATGAGCTGTTTTGAAATCTGCAAGACCAGATTCCTTGTGCTTTATAATTTCTAAGGAATGGTCTGAGGATTTCCTATGGACAATGATTATGAAGTATAGTATCTACTGTACCACAGAAAAAATTCCAAAATCTAGAAAAAAGACAACGTGTCAACATTTCAAGGAAGTAAGTGGGATCATCTTAACATGACATCATTGTAAGGAAAAATTGTGAAAATAACATTAAAAGAGGCAATCAGTTGGATTGAGTGGTAGCATGATTAATACCAATCAACACTGTTTAATAGAAAACAGGTCTTCTTAGGAAATTTCCTATCATTATATGATGATATTACAAATTCAGTAGATAAAGATAACTTTTGAAAATACTTGCTTTAATTTCCGTATAAATATCTCTATTATCTTTCTCGTGAAAAAGTAGCACTTGACAAAATCAACACAGCTTATATATTAAACGTGTTAAAGAACATTGAGAATGTTAATAGAAAACAGGTCTTCTTAGGAAATTTCCTATCATTATATGATGATATTACAAATTCAGTAGATAAAGATAACTTTTGAAAATACTTGCTTTAATTTCCGTATAAATATCTCTATTATCTTTCTCGTGAAAAAGTAGCACTTGACAAAAATCAACACAGCTTATATGTTAAACGTGTTAAAGAACACTGAGAATGTGAAAAAGAAATTGTAAATGAGGAAGGAAAACCTACTGGAAATATCTTTAGTGATATTGTAAAGACATGCATTATAAAGAGCCAACAGGATTGAGCAGCAGTCTCAAGATACATTTAAAAACCTAAATACCTCAGAACAAAATTGTGGACAGCCGTGATAACTAAAAATATCTTAGCAGTCCTAATAAACAACCAACAGAAAACAGATTCTTACTATAGCACAGCGGCTCTCAGAACTTGTGTATTTTGTCAATACATTGCACCTGGTTGTGCAATGTAGGTTCGGAAAAGTCAGATGTATCTGCATGTGACATTGATAACTTTAAAAGAGAGTCATTTGCAGTTCTTGTCACCACACTTTCAAATGGATGTCTATTAAAAGAACAGTATATATTATCACAATAAGGGTGATTAACCTCTGGAATAATTTATTATTTATTTTTTCTCTCACCTGAAACCCTGAATTGAAATTAGATGGGCTAGAAACACCAAATCAAACAAGGTAAAGAGGAATTGATGAGAAATTCCATATGAAAAGTATAAAGTAATTTCAAACGACCAGTAAACCTTTTTTTTTTCCACAGGGAACATATTTTGGCACAAAGATAAATATCATCTGTGTTAACCCTTCAGCATGGATAATGTTTCCTCAGTTCACAGAGGAGCTGTGGGGCTAAAATTAATTTCAATGCTTTTTGTAAAATTATTTTGATGCCAAAAAATAAGAGAATAAACACATGTTCTTCCATGTTTACTGATTCTATCTCCTGCATTTCAATATTATTCATTAGTTCTGTTGTGCTTCAAATGAGACTATGTTCAAACAGTATCTGACATCATCAGGGACCAACTCAGCCTGCGGCCTCAATGAGATACCGAAACCCAAATTGTAAACAGGATTATAACAATAAGTACAAGCCAAAGTCAGCTCTGTATAACCGTTAGTAAAGCAATATGTACCCTCCACTTTTACCTTCTGAAAATTAGCAGTTTTGGACTACTCCCAGAGCTCCCAGCTATGATAGATAAATGCACTATAGTATTTCTGGAGCCAAGGGGCACTTGGCTGTGCAAGTCCCCTCTTTATTTACTTCACCTATGAATCAACCAAGAGCAGTAGCAAGGGAAGTAAGAGTTAATTTTTTCTGCTGATCGAAAGATTTGCTAATAGCTGCAGAATTTGCATGATAATACACACTCATCACAAAAAGAAATATATGTGTTATTTCAGATGAACAAATGAACTACAGAGCTAAAAGGAATACTTTAAGAAATATACAGTAAAATGTTTTGTTCATTATGCACAGTAATTGCTTTCCTCAAAGTGTGTATGTGTTTGTCTGCACATGCGTATACACACAATTAGGTCGATCCAATAGCAGCAGCACTTTGGAGTCCCATTTAGAATTAGGAGAACTTTTTAGCTGACACGGGGCAGATCTCTAGCTCGACACCATTTTGTGCTGGACATCAGTAAACTGAAGATTTTGTCTAGTGTGGCAGATTCCTTGGCAAGGCAAACTGACTTGGCTGGTACTCCCCTTGAACCTCCCTGTTCGGGGGAGTACGGAGAGGAGAGGAGAGGAGAGGAGAGGAGAGGAGAGGAGAGGAGAGGATGGGATGGTCTTGGC
>NW_010539681.1:0-23014 GCF_000687285.1 Phaethon lepturus | reverse complement strand
GTTCGGGGGAGTACGGAGAGGAGAGGAGAGGCGAGGAGAGGAGAGGATGCCATGGTCTTGGCTGTCTCTGGAACTTGGAGGTTACAGCTGGCCCCAAGCAACTCTTATCCCTGTTTTTTTACTAACTACAGTCTTGGAAAAATGAAAAGATGACCCACAGATAGATAGAAACAACTTACTGAACTTGACCACAAAACCTTCTCAAAAACTCTTCTGTGAAAACTGTGTCGTGGCATCGTAATTGAAGGATACAAAGAATTTGAGCAAGTTTTACTCTAGGCTCCCTCAGATGCTAAGCAAAAGCCGCTTACTCAGCATGCACAGCTGAGTATCCTTTCTTAAAATGATGCACTACACGTTACAATCTCTTGTTAGATCACTGATATGGTAAGTATATTTCCCCCTTTCCACTTAACACTTCCTGCTCTCATTTCTCATATACAAAACACGCTGGGACAAGCACAAAGGATGAAAGGTAAACTGAAATATGCTTCCATGTGGCAATACATCGACCTCTGAGACACCACTCCAGATTCACACTTGCAAATAGGTCTAAAGAATTTCCTCTTTGAAGAGCAGACAGAGCAGTCCATCTCCACAAATTACCAAGCTGGGAAAGCCTAGCATTCAAGCACTGCAAAATTTCAATCTACATCATACAGGAATTGCCCAAATTTTAAAAGAGATTATAACAACTACCAGTTTCAAAACAGCAGAAAATAGAAGTTGCAGTATTACAAAAAACATTTGCAACAATCACTTTTATGTGATGACTGAGAATCTTAAAAGAGAAATTCTATTCGTCACACATGTCCTAGGTCTGCATTGTGCTTATGCTTTCCAAATCTCTTAAATTACTGAACAGAAAACAGGTGTTTAAGCTTTTATGGTACATCTGTCATCTTCATGCCACATCATTGTTTTCTTCCACTGAATTTAAGTAATTTACTAATGTAAATGTGATCTCAGTTAGTTCAGTGATAAAGAACACCCTTCATAAAAATACTGGTACAGGTGCTTGCAATGGACTAAGAAATCAGTGCTTCTGGTGAACACTCAGTATATCATAAATAATTCAGTACTGTAACAGATCACCCTCCTTGTACCTTTCTTTAATAACATCTCTTTACCAAAAAAATAAAGCTTTAATGATATAAACCAAATGTTATTATAAATAAGGAGACTTACACCATGTCACTTCATCTACTTCAGGAACAGTGAGTGATGAATGATGCTGCCTAACAGCTCTTGGACTGAGTGGGAGAAGGTGCAGTAGAGGCCGCTTTTAAAGTTTTCCAAGGTTTTATACACTGATCTACCTCTATTTTATTTTTAAGGTCAAGGGGCGCTACTAAATCACTTGACAAATGGCATGACATATGTTCAGGAGGAAACAAGCAGAAAAACCTAGGAAGGTATTGCTAAGTTGCACATTAGTGTAGAAAATACACCACACAGTGAAGTACTATAAAGTTACCACAAAATAGACATGTAGTAAACCTAATAATTAGAGCACTGTGGACAAGATGATAAAGGACAAAAATAGGATAAATTATGTTCTTGTTAGAAGAGCCCCCATGTTTATCCATTAGCACGTACAATTAGCATTTAAAATTGCTGACGCTGGAAGTGGTAC
Source organism: Phaethon lepturus (assembly GCF_000687285.1). Lineage (NCBI taxonomy): Eukaryota > Metazoa > Chordata > Aves > Phaethontiformes > Phaethontidae > Phaethon > Phaethon lepturus. The sequence goes on along the minus strand of NW_010539681.1, from coordinate 21,378 downwards.
AACTGTTTATTGCTGCTACTTCTGGGAAAGGTTCAATTACGTATATTCAGGCAAAATAATAGGCAGAGAGGTGATGTGTTTTGTCTCAGGGGCAAAGCTTGCCACCTGCCCAACTTTTTAGCACCCCAGGCTTGCCAGTCAACTACAGCAGCACTGACAGTGAGCTCAGAGGAGACTTTCCCTTTGCCCTTATCAAGAGGATATAGGTATCGCACATGGCCAAATGGGAAAGAATTAGATTTTCTTTAAACCACCTGCAAAGGCTAACTCAGAGCAAAGATTTGTTTCCTCATTGATTGGTGTCCCTGAGCATGAACTTTAAATGCTGTTAAAAGAAATAAAAAGGTAACTTCCAGCAATTAAATTCACAGAGCTTTTGGTGGTTATAAAATCACCAATAGGAAGTGATTAGCAATGCTGGTGGAGAACAGAGGGTGTTATTCTCCTAATGAAAGCACTCTAGCGGGGGTTTCCACCTCAGCTTCCATTTAGTTGCTACAGTTTTATCATGCCTATGTAATAGGCAGTTTTGCTTCCTCCTGCCAATAGTCTGCCATGGTAAATAGGAAAAATGTTCTTGAAACTGCACAGCCCGCTCACACATTTTATATCTGAGAAATTAGATCAATTTATGAGCAGCATATAACAGTTCTGTTATCCAAGTCTCATGATTTAATCCCTAGTCTTATGACATTTATGTATTTTCCCAAAGTGCCAACTGATGGGAGTTACACATCCCTTAGTTTCCAAAGAAAAGGAAGCTTTTATGATCGCACTGGTCTGTATTTCAATTTATGAACAGCTTTCTAATAACTGTTGAAGCTACAGGCTGATTTAAGTTAAAATTAGGGATAAAAGTCTGAAAGATAATTAAGTTCCTAAGAGTTATATACAAATCACTGTCTGGATTGAGGACAGAAGTTGAAATTGCTGGCCACTCCATTGGAAATGTGGTCATAACTCAGCCCTGAGACGCTGCTTTAGAGCTGCCAGCTGGTTGACCAACATACCTGTCCTGACTGCTTGGCATGCACACAGCTTTAGACATGCTGAACGTTGTACAATTGCTGCCTCTTTTCTGGTGGGAATGTAATAGGAAGGGAGCTTATGGTACCTTGTTGGGGACAAAGAGTTTAGAAAATACACAACAAAAATCTATAGGACAAATGACTTTCAGTTCTACTGCTCAAAAAAACAATTTTTCTTCTTTAAAGTAAGACCTACTCACATGGCTAGTGAAGAAAAACCTGCAAGCACAAGCCACTAAATCTCTAAAGGCTCAAGAATCAATAAAGTGAGTCAAAAGAACAGAAACATTTTAATCTCAAGATTCTCTAAGCACCCTCATGATCTTGGGGTGACAAGCATTGATAATACTGGAAGAAGTTACATTAAAAAGATGCCAAGGCCAAATCCTTGTTTAAAAGTGGAACACATCTGAGATGCAATGCTCAGAGAAATACAGAAGGGGATTTTCCCCATAGGGAATATGAACAAGGAGTTGAGGATGGTGTCTGAATTGCCCTGGTTTACTATGTGTTGATTCACTGCAAAACACATTAGGAATCAGAAAGATATCTACTGTACTGCTCATAACAGACAGGACACAGATTTGCAATGTTTACATGCGACTTTTTGATGGAAATATTTTACCATTTTCGTGAATTTGTGTCTGAGAACCTTATAAGGCATCTATGAAAAGAAAGAACCTCTACAAACTCGTATTCAACTGTTCCTTAAAAAAACTACAGCAGCACAGAAGAGTTGAAGATTTAAGGGTTAATAGAGAGGAGAGATTAAAACACTAGTTTAAAGTGTTTAATTCCACCTAATTTTTAAGTTCATATGCTGATACAATTCTGTCATTAGCATATTAGATATGAACCCTCCACAGCTACTGATACATCATTATAAATAATTGAATACAAACCTATGGGTCACTGTAACAGAAAAATAAATTCACAAGAGTAGAAACAGACTCTTTTTTGTCTAATGCATTTCAAAGAATTAAAAATACCAGACGGATTTTAATTTAGGTAAAATGATTAGAAGCTCCCACAGTCTCTCCTTCTCCACCCCTAATCCTGACCTTTCCTCTCCCGTTCATTTATTCTCCGCGAGTTTTAGTCCGTTGTGCAATTAAACTGACCCCAAGCACTGCAGTCCAGCTATTCCCTCCTTAATAGCATGTCATGATCAACAAGATCCCTCTAAAATTGTGGGAAGTCAGTCCTTTTGACTGAACATCAGAGGTGCTTTGATAGCCTCTCTCTGCCCTCACGGTCATACAGCCAGAGCATTTACATTACTGGCCTGAGCTACACTGACGCTATTTTTACGGCCTCAGGGTAAGGAGAACATGATGCAGGAGAGGGAACGTGTATGTGGCTTGGGTTAGGCAGCTCAGGTTCCTCAGCAGGCTGCCCTTAACAGAGGGGGAACGGGCTTTTCGGGAAGCGAATTCAGACCATCTCTCTCTACTGAGTAAACAGCTGGGAAAGACTGACTTGTGACTCAGAGCTCAATATGGAGAGTTAAGGATGAAAGAATTGCCCCAAGTGTTACAATGAAGCTCTGCTTACCTTTTTAATCTGCACGAGAAGTGTGCCTTTCTAATCACGGCTCACATTTCTACTGCGTAAAAGCTCTCCTTTCAAAAAGAATAAAATTGTTCTGTCTTGTAGCCTGGATCTACCTTGTCAGAGAGACAGAGTGTAAAAGGTTAAATGTGAGGGACTGAAACCTTTGTAATTTCTTACATCTCTTGTCTGTTAGAAAAGCATCCTTTTAGGCTTGAATAGGGTAACAGGCAAAGCTCCAGTGAAGTGGGTTGGGTTACATCCTCCTAAAGCTGTGAGATATAACTGAGGGGTGCCACTGAAGGAAAAATTAGCACCAATGATCTTTTACAAAATAACATCACTGAAACAGTCACGGGAAAATACCGCTCAGTAATTTCATCTATGGACCAGGAAGGTCTTCATACAGACACATCAAGTGAAAGAAGAATAGGTAGCAAATGGTAAGGCTCTTTTTTGATACTGATAGTTGAGATAAAACATCCTAAAACACACTTTGCTCAACAGAGACAGTTCCTAAACAAAACTTTGGTCCTGTTGTTAGCATGGCTTGGACTTGGACGCATCCAGAGTGTACAATGTTCCTGTTTGATTCCAAAACAGTAAATGTAATCAATTCCCTAAATGAGCTGACAATTGTTAAGTGACACCAAAGCACTTTTATGTCTCATCATTTACAGAATAGGAGCTGTTAAATGTAAAGAAATGGGCAGTTAAAGATACCATGTGTTCTACTATTCATATGGCAAACGCACGCTTTTTGGTACAGTTTTCTATTCTGTTACTCCAGTTCTACAACAGTAACCTCTATGGAGAAAGATCAGACCAATAAAGTCAACTGATATCTGCAAGAGCAGAATTGGGCCCAAATTTATCAACAACAAAATCGTTAATAACTCTGCTTAATTACAACCTGTTCTATCCAACACAGAATATGCATGAGTTTTCAAGGAGATTTAATTATTTAGAAAGTTGAAAGATGTGATAAGCTATTTTTGAGATAGAAGGAGACAAAGAAAGAGACAAAAGTCAACATTTCAAGCTGGTAATTTTTTAATGATCTGTACTCAAAAGCTGTCAGAAAATATTCTCTCTAATACAATGAAGCAAATTCATCCTTCAAGTCAAGGTAATACTGGGAAAAATGGGCTTGGTAATAAAAGAAATTGTTTTATTGACTGCAGAAGAGCTATCACTCCATAGAACCATGGCATAAGCAAAAAGAACAAACAAAAAATGCTTTGCACTGACCAGCAGAGAGGAAAGAGGACTTAAATCAGAAATGAAAGCTGACTTTTAAAATAAGGCCCTACAAAACATAGGCAGTTGACATAGGCATAGCAGAGTTATCAAATTTTTAAAATGAATTATCAGTGCAAAGAAGCTTATGGTCTTCTCGGAAAAGGGACTTAATATTCTGGCAGAATATTATATTTAGAAATGTATTTTTAGTTTCTCGTGTTATTTTCTCCCACACATCAGTATTTATACGGAAACTTATACATGCATCATATGTAGAGTGAGCTGCAGATATGCCGTAGTGACACATTTCTACACCTTCATCTTCATGCTTAGTCAAATGTCTTGAGGGACCGTCAAAACCTTTAGCAAAAACCTCATTTATTCTATCAGGAAGGAAAAGATTTTATCAGCTTTTCCAAAGCTCGCTGGACTCCTCTCCTTCCACACAGCCTGTTTCATGTTCTCATTCACAGAATACAGCAGAAAGATGCCAGCTGGCTTCCAAAATGCCAGCTTTACAGGGACTATGCTCAGCTAGGCTGACTAGTGTCTGTATGCTGTACCACCCTGGGGGATATAAGCAAACTTTGGTTGACGAAGAATTTTGGTTACGTGAAGTGGTATTCTGTAAAACAGGGGTATAATGTCTATTGCATGTCTTGCTCAAACAGATGTTGTCTAAGCTGCTTGGATGCTGACATTTCAGCTGAATATTGCTTATTATTAGCATATGCTAATTGCATGTTGTTTATGAACAGCATACCGTGCTAATCAGTTATGATACTGGTTCATGTTACATCCAGTTAATAAAGGACAATGAGACCTCTTCTGAAATAAGGCATGAGTCTCTGGTCCTGTACTGCCAAAGCGCAACATGAAGGAGTCATCTGTAACTGCCTCTATACTGTATGATCACCAGACAGTGTGAGCTCCTTTCTCTTTTTTCAACACCACCAGACAACATCTCAGATCTACACAAAGATCTGAGACCTGTCCCCGAGGAACTTGCTTTTACTGAATACGGCAGAATTAGTCCTCAGCAGAGATTACGGAAAATGGCTATAAACAATACAAACCTCCAAACTTTAGCATAGCAACACGCTTTTGCTGTGAATAAGCATAAAATGAGGAAAAAAATCCTCAAATACGAAATAAGGTGCAAAATACAAAAATATCCCTGAGAATATACATAGTGGTCGAGGATTAATAACCATGCCTACATCTAAAGCCGTCACATAAAACTGCTCTTTTTCTCACAACAAAACTAGACTTCCTATATAAATTAAGTCCAACATCATCAACTCAGACAGATTTGTATTAAGTACAGATTTATCTTCTAGCTAGTTATCCAACACTAACATGACATAGCTCATAAATTAAGACAGTTTTATGTGAGTTCAAACCTGAAAGCTTAAGCTTGTGGTGAGTATCAATAAAGACATTATAATTATATTTGCCTTGTACAACCTAAAAACATAAACTTTATAATTTCTTCTCAAGGCTAGGTTTTAATGCACACTTCTGCATATGACATAAGTGTACATGAATTTTTAGTTCATACTTATTTGGACCCAATGAGCCGAATCCACCAAATTTATTGCAATATGAAAATTCCAATGTTTTATAGAAGTACATTATCAACTATTTAAAATTAGTAAAATTAATCTATTTCCAATTTAATTTTAATATAACACTATGATCTTTTTCCTAACAATAATACCAAGCCTGCCATTGTTTTCATGCATCTCAAGAACAGAATTCAAACACTGATGAAAACACTAAACTGGACAACACAAAATAATTTACGTCCCTAATCCTGACTTAATTAGCTGTATTTGAATTCCATAATAACGGCTACAAAGATGCTTTTAAAAAAATTAACAATAGGGTCACATCATAGAAAATGTTGGCATACCTACCTGTAGCCTCACAGAGGATAAAAATCCCTACAAACAAAGGCAGCCTAACATGTCAGCTAAAACTCTTATGACTGCTAAATTTGAGAGCTACCCTTCTGTAGTACACGGGAGATGGAAAGACAGATGTTTTAAATCTGCAGAGCCTCAATACTACTGTGCTCTGAAGACAGCAGGCAACAGAATGGAAGGAAGAAAGTATCTGGATAGAAAAAATCCCAGGAGTTAACCTGCTTGATCTTTCACACATACCAACTAGATTTTACAGTGCTTCAGCAGTTCCTCCGCAGTCAGAGGTGCTCGCTATTGTACTTCTGCGTGTAGCAGTCCTACCAGCATACCATCATGATCTTCTGTCCTTTGTTCTAACGTTAGAACTCTTTAAAAATAGTCTTTGCTAAATACCCTTCCTGAGTAGCTCACTTCTGTTGGAAGTTGAACTAAATAAGCTGAGAGAGATCACCTTTACTATACCTGTTAGACAGACTATCTGCTGATGGAGATAATCACCTCCAGAGATATAGTTAAAACAGCCAAGTTAAAAAACTATTGATTAGCTATATGAACACATCTTCTTCATCTATGTTTTCTTATAAAGCAGAGGATACAGCATGCTTCCAATCCCACATTTTCAAAAGCTGTTCTTCAAAAAGGATATTGAGTAAAAATAGAAAGGCCATTAACTGAATTGAATGGAAAAAATCCAGTTGATTTAAACCAGGTCAGGATTCTTGTTAATAACTTTAGCTGGATATACTAAGGCAAAAGTTCAGATTACAAGCATCGCCACAGGGGAAAACAAAAGAGCTGTTATTTCTGCAGAAGGAGGGGCAATAGCACGCAGACTCTCAGACACCAAGCAAGAGCAGAAAATATATCTACAGACTGACCCCTCTCTTGCTCCTATAGAAACCTTGATCCCAAATCAAGCCGCTGACAAACCTTAATCACCCACTTGAAATGAACAAAGATTTATTCTAATATTCACATTGTTATTGCTTCTATCTGTCCCATCTAAAACAGAATTTGAAGTATGGTCATCAGTCACAGCCTCTTAGCAGGAAAATACACACCACCATAACACTTCCTTCCAAGACATCCTCTGGGAGGTCACTCAGAGCCAGTCGTTTAGCCAGCTGTATGAATTAACATCAAGTAAAATATATTTTTACACCCTAAAGCAAAACCACTCCTTCCTTTCTAATCGTCTGGGTAACAGAGCTGCCTACTACAAGCTCCTGAGCAGGCAGATCTCCCACTAGCTCAGACAGCAAATAAGGCACTCGGTACCTAATAGGATAAGGTTCAAAAGCCCTGTTTCTACAACACTTACATTTGAAGATCAAGGCTCAGAAATTAAGGACATGACGTTTTCCATATGCACAGTACTTAATGACTTAAAAATGAACGTATATACAAGTGTTTCTGTAATTGCGTCCTCAGACTGTAGTGCTGTCTCTTTATTATTTGACTCTTTAAAAATCTTACAAGTACGTTACTAACACTCTCTAAGGAACCTTCTTAAGTAATGTTTCCAGTAAAATACAGTCCTAAAATCTGAACTTTCCTACCTTGAAGATACACAGCTTTTTTGGTAGGTGAAAATTCATAAATACTTCCTGTACTATTCCAAAGGAAAAATTGATTCATCTCTGTAGTACTGTGGAAACCCACGGCAACTCAGAAATAATAATGACTATAATCTCATTAAATATAAAACTGGATGTTTATGATTATATGTTCACTGTGTCTAATTTGGGAGAAATACAAGAAATACAATAAAGAATGTATATTAAGCCAAACATTAAATCCAGGCCATTTCAAGAACGTGAGGTCCTTTTGTTAATTATAGACGGAAACTCTTACCCGTGTATTTCCAGAGCATCCCACCCTACATCCTGAAGAGTAGCCACAGGACTCTCCGCAGGCTGAAGCCTTATTTTGGTGTGAATCTGCAGGCATTTGATCTATTTGGGCACAGAATTCTTTTCAAGCTTCCTTGTTAAACCTATCAAGGGCATCTGAGAGAAGAGTTTGTACTGGTGTAGTTGAAACAAAACGTATCATGAACATGGGTGAAATTATATCACGCTCTTTATCCTAATGATTTTTCATGATGACAGATGGTTCCATAACCTTACGCCTCAGTCCAAGTGCAAATTACTTTGAAAGGATGTATTGACATGCTCACGGACACTGCACAAATGCTGCTTCAGCCTCACAATAATATTTACAGGCATATTAAAACACATAAATATAAATATAATGAGAGAGTAATGCATATTTCAGGAATTTAATATCCACTGCAAATGAATTAATGATTTCACCTTTTGTCCTATAATGTTTCAAACCTCTGTCTAAGTCCTGGCATCATGTTATCCTTTCAAATTAACTGTAATTTTCCACTGCTACACTTGCTGTGAATGAGCAAACATCCAAAGAAATTACAAATGTGCTGACACATTCACAAAAAAACCCCAACCATTTTCTCATGCGGAAAAAGCTCTATTTTTCCTCCATTTTATACATTATTTAATTTCCAAAGTTGGGGTTTAATCCTAGTATGTTTGCAGTATTGGACCGAAAACTTCTAAGAGGAAATAATGTGAAATAGAGAATTAGTGTATTTCTGAAGATAGCAAAGTAGTGTCCAGCAGAAGGGATTTATCACAATGGGACAATGTATAAAAAAAAGCCTAAAAAAAAAAAAGCCTGAAAAAGAACATAGCTCTTCAGATAATTAAAGTGCTTTAGACCACTAGCCAATTGATTTTCTCCTTGTAAAGGTAGCTCAATTGAAATGTTCAGAATAAATCATGTGTTAAAATTATCTTCTAAAGTAAGAGCTGAGTGCATATTGATTAATAATTATTTGCACTAACGGACTGAACTAAAGCAATATCATCAATTACTTCAAAAATCTGTAAGATCAATCATGATGGAATCAACCGTTGAAAGATTCACTACAATTTTCCCAATATTTCAAAAGTGCTCATTGAATGGCTTTCTAGAGATAACTTGGTTTCCTGTTTCTAGAGCTGTGGAAATTTGTTTTAAATACCAATTATGACTAGAGGTTTCAGCTACATAATACAGCTCTCACCCTTCAATTACATGGGAGGTCTGCAAGAAGAGCAAATGTTTTCCACATCAAGTATGAGGCATGAGGGGGCCCTTTCACCAAGGAAGTTTAGTTAATATTTCATACTTATGCCCACGCAGCAAAGGAAATGTAAACAGGCTAAACTAATGACCAGAATAAATGATTTACATAAAGCCACCTATCCAAAGATGGGGATACTCCATATAAATTAACTCCGTTTTACACACTAATGAGTCCTACTTGCTGAATTTGTCCGGGCAGCACAATAAAACTCTGGTAATTCTGCAAAAAATTACAGTTTAGTTTGCATGGTTATAAATAGCACAGAGATCGTTAATTCCTTACGGCACCACAGGCACTACTCAAGCTTGGTATCTTATTGAAAATCAAAGAGAATTTTCCTTTCTCATGATGTATAGCAACCATTACAGTCAGATGGGGAGTCTGCTGACTGTAGCGGCAGGTTTTAAGCAGGTCTAAACTGAAAACAACATTTCTGTGGTTCTGGTTTTCATGGTTTCTTTCCCACTAGGTTTCAGGTTTATTTACTGCAGAAATGTTGAACAGACAGACAGACAACAGGTCACGAAATCTGGTGGAACTTAGTCCACGCGTTGGTGGAAGATGTTCAAAATGGCAGTGGTGACCTTTTCTAGATTTTTCTTTTTTTTTTTTTTTTTTAGGTTGGCTGACGCAGGACCAACTCCTACACATAACAAAATTTCTACGCACCTTCTTTGAAATGCACAAAAAACATTTTATGGTCTGAAACAATAACACTTCTAGCTGAAATATCTAATTTAAATTTAAACATTTCTTTACATAAATGAGATGCACAGCTCTGTTTGAGCACCTTAATTTTATGCATTTTCACACTCCTAAGCAACTTAGTAGTGAGGACTCCTTATTTGCATTCATTTACATACAATTTGCAGGAAAAGATGAAAAAAGGTAGTAAGGAAATCCATCATTTTGACTTTAAATGAAAATATTATTTCTGTAAAAAACATCTTGAATGCTTATTTTCTTATTTTACTTAGGAAATTGCTTTTAATATCTTCATAAGTATCTAATGGCACTTCTCAGAAATGGCATTTTTTTTACCTAGTAGGTTTTAAAATAAAATCCAGCAATATTTTTGATGTATACAGACGGAAAATGCAACTTCTGTTTTTCCCCCCTAAGAGAATTTAATTTCCTAGCAAGGTGAAACACCATCCTGTCCTGGCTCTTCGCTGAATTTGTATTTTACTAATTTTTATAGGCCCCAATCCTTGCCAGGTAATGGGGGGTAACTATGGACCCATTCATGAAAAATTGATGTAACGCCCACGTACAAATGTGTTTCTGCTACCAGTTTTAGGTCCTGTGTTATCTGTGGATTATTTCTTAGATGATGTTAAAATGTGTTCAGATAAATTCTTGGTAATTTCATACCTACATTCAGCATATTTTCTTCGTCTTTTAAAGCTATGGTTTTCATACGTGGCCACACTCCTCCTGGCTGCCAGCTGTATCTCTAATTAGCTGGTACTAAATCACACCTATTCTCGCAATTAAGGTGGCCAATGGCTTCTTACTCCTTAGAGACTGCACACAGTTTAACTCTCAGTTTATTTCTTCATCGCATCCTTGCCTCCCGTTACGTCCCCAATGCCTCTGCAGCACACATGTAAAACCAGGAACTTGCTAGCAAAGGCAAAGAAAGATAAAAAAGGCAGAACAGATGCTGCACTACAGCTGAGCTTTCTAAGGAAGCACATTAGGAAATTCTGCAGTGCAGAAGCGGTCTCAGGAAATAATCGTGGGTGTGTTTTGCTAAAACATGTGACAATTCCTACCGTCTGCCACAGGGATAATTATACCGGCTTTCATCGTATCCTTGCTGTCAGTAACTCACAGCAGGGTATCGGGGATAGCTCACACCTGAAGGACTTCAACAAACTCAAGGCAGGCCAGCAGAAACATGTGCTTGGTGCAGCCCCCGGTGACCCCATCCCTGCGACGGCTGGGTGAAGGCGAGACCTCTGAACCGCGGCCCCTGCCCGCGCAGGGGCTGGGGGGCAGCCCCCTCTCCGCAGGCATCTGCAACCGAGGGGCGAGCCCGGGCTTATTGTGGATGGAGCCCGGTGCCCTAAAAGCGGGGCTGCCGCGAGTTAATGGTAAAAGGGAAGACACGCTTCACACATCCTGCTTCAACTAAGCCAAAACATACTAGTGGTAGGAAACAAAGTGTATGTTTTCAGGCTTTCATGATCATTTTATGGGGTTTTTTTCCTCCTTTTTTCTCATGTGTGTGCTTTTCTATACATTCCTCCAAGTTCAAGATATGCGTTTCTAAATTTTACTTAAACGTTTTCAACTGCTAAATATTTTGACAAATAATTTTGTGCTGTTTTGCATCAGGTCACTAACAAACACGTTGCTTTTTAATATATTGTCTTTGTATTATAACACCTCACACTGCAAGATTTTAGACTTTCAAATTTACAACTCTACTATATACTTTTAATCTGATTAAAATTTTAAAAAAGGAGATTTTACTCTTGCAAATTAAAAGATAGTACAAGTCCATTAATTTTCATAATCAGATTAAGGCATTGTAATAAAACTTTCAGTGACTCAAGGGAAAGATTGCTTGAGACAGCAAAGTGTAATTAAGCAAAACTATGGTATCTGTATCATTAAAGAAAACGTTAAAAGTAATTTGAGTCTAGGGATCAGAGCATCAAACCTTCCCTAACCCTCGCCTTAACCCGCAACCTAACTTTGTGGTGTAAGCACATTTTGTCAACAGCAGCCTAGAGGCCTCATGAAATTAATTAAGTACGCTATCTCTTTACAATGGAAACAAACCCCGTCCACATGCTGTTCGCATTTCTGGCATGATAGGCATTCGTTACTGAAGTCACTGGTGTCAGCAGCTGGGACGTACAAGACTGAGCTCTCCTTCCCTTCTTTTGTCTTGTTACCACTTTCAGGCTCACACGTTAATTATGGTACTCCATAGGTATCGGTCTTAGAAAGCAGGTGTGTATGTCCCCTACTGCCAAATGTATTATTCTGATGGTTCTTACCATGAGAAAGAAAAAGCCTCCCAAAGTGCTGAAAGAAATTCTTTGTCCTTAGAATCCTTTTACTGTCCTTTAGAAAAACTATGTGAGTCACAAGTAGGAGGACTGCGAGAAGGCAAGGATACATTTGCCTTGCCATCATGTAGCAGCTGTCAACTCTTCCATGCCAATGACAGGCACGTGAAACTGCATGAGAATTTGGAAACACGATATGGCACAAAAACAAGAGAGATGCCAGGGAAAGGTTAGTCCATGCTGCTGCAGCCTCCACAGAGCAACTGGGTGGACCTATGTGCTCTGTCATTATGTTGAAGCTAACGGCAAGGTGGCAAGTGAGTCCATGGCATTGCCAGAGCTGGGGCTCTCAGCTTGAGGGCCATGCCTTATGGGCAGATGCTCCAGGCAACCTCCCAGAGAACTGGGGGAGTTGTGCCAATTATCCCATGGATCATCTGGCTCTACACATTTATCAAACCACATCAGAAGCCTTACATGAAGCCAAGACACCGAAACCCCCACAGAAGTCTTTTTTTTCACCCAGCAGTCATACGAGCACTGGCCTCTTGATGGCCATCTATACAATCATAATTCTCACTTAGATTATAGGGTTCTGAGGCCCCAACTTGGTTTCTTTTATAACTAGGTAGACTGATTCCCCCCTGCCCAACCATGAAATACAGAATTTAAAAACAAAAGGAGCAGAAGACTCTAAAACCCCCACAAGAAAGTTACTCGGCATGACTCAAAGGTTTACTGTCACTTAGTTTTATTCACTCGGTAAATAAACTGCATTTGTTCTTAGAAGCTAAGATTCTGTAACTGAATATTAAATAGGTTCCTCAAAAGTTGTAATGGTTCCTGGTTTTATAAGGAAGATATACTTTTGCATAGAGAAAAGTTGGTCACCAGTGTTAAAGTGAGACATAACGATGGAATAAACAACAGCATTTAGCGTATGGATAAATGATTTTTTACATGTTTACACTCATGCAGAACCATAACAGAATCTTAGATCTCCGTAATCAACAATATGTTATCTGTGTAGGATAATGGCATGATTGACAGGGCAAACATCAGCGAAAATAGCTGCAGTACCAAAATACACACATGTAAGATTATTTCCTCTTAATAGACATGACCATCACATGGTTAAAAAAATGCCGGCCAGAAGCCATTAGCCTACCTCTGAAATGTCACTCTTGGATTTTACCTTCAATTTGAATATACTCTAGCCAAAACAAGAGGAGTTTCAAATTAATATTTTACATCCAGTGGTCAAGCAAATACTTCAAATGTCATGCCAGCAATTAAAGTGTGTCTAGATTTTTTTGGCTACTGCAGCAGTTGAACTTGGGACCTTCGCAGTGAGTCACCACAGTCACACCATTACTGAGATATTATATTCTGCAAGTACAAAGATGGGAACTTTTCCAGATTGTCTGCCAAGATTCACTGCACCTAGGATACAGAAAGTGTCATAAATAGAATTTGCCACAGCAAGCCTTGCAATAACTGCCAGAGAAACGCAACAGACCTCCTGCAGTCTGATTTAACATAAACAAGCCAAGACATGGAAAAAGTGAAAACACTGCCCTGCAGTCACTGCTTAATAGCTTTTCCAATTGAGCATGGAGAAGTCTGACGTATTGAGAATGTCTGCCTATCCGGCGTATGACGGTGCCTTATGAGCTGCGGCTTCTGCCACATCATGGGGAACCTTGCGTTCCTACTTGGAAGATAGCAAATTTATGATCAGAAAGAGCTGAATCTAGAGTCTGCTGTGCGTGTATATGTGAATATTTGCTTTTACTGCATCTCCGCCCTGAAATAGCAAAACAAACCCCATGCATGTTAAAACATATGGCTTGGGTGAGGACTTGGTAAATGCAAAGCTCTTTTATTTCCTCATTGAGTCTCACTTTATAACTGCTTGTGCAATCCAGCTCGCAGATCTTCCTGAGAACATTTTACAAAAATAAGTCTTCCTCAGGAAAACACAAGAACCAAAAAGTTTTCTTAAAGCTTATGTCATTTTTATTAATAGAATTCTATTTAACTCTTAAGAATAAAATGAATTCCCTATAATAAAACACTGTTTATTCTTAATGTAGGGTTTGAAAAACTCTTCCTGCTCCTGTAGGTCATCCTTTAAAGATGAAAATGTTAAAATACATTTAGGAGAACAAATTAATACACAATTACTGTAATTGTTATTTCTGTCTTGTAATGAACATTACCAATGGTATTATTCGCAAGGACAGTGACATGATTACAGACTGCACATAACTGTACTTGTAATTTCTACATTATAAGCTTTAGACTGCAGTTTCAGTATGCTCCAGAATACTGAAGAGTTCAGTAGAACAAAGGGGTAAAGAAATTATGTCTTTAAAAACTGCATTAAAAAAGTAACCCGACCTTTAAGACAAAACATCGGTCAGTTAGTTGGAAAGGGCATATTCTTATTTTTCTTCCTCTTCACCTTGCTACAAGGAAACACTGTCCTGGGAAAGATCACGGTGCATTATGGAGAAATTAGGGAAATAGGCTGCAGTGAACTTAGTGCCACTCTTCTGTGGCAAAGTACAAAACCCTGTAGCTATAAAAAAGTGTACAGATAATGGTTTATCAATGAAGAGTGAAATTGTAAATGACTCCATCATGAAAGCTCCAGGTGTAAAGTTAGCATGAACAGGACTGTCATGTGTGCTATTCTTCCACATGTGTCAGAATACTTCGAAAACAGCAAATTGTCTTGAGAAACAATTCCATTTCAACTGGGAAAAAAAGCGCTAAAAATTATTTTGATACAGCTTAAAAGCTGTAGAATGTCCTGAGAATAGGTTTAAAAACCAATACATTAAATAAAACGTTTATTTACAACTGGAAAATGGCCACTGGATTTTAAATCTTACATGTAATGAAACAGTGGTCTATCAAAACATACGGGAGACATCCTAACTGAGGAGAAAGACAATGGTTTTATTTCAATTTAAAGCTGTGGTCACACGAAACCAGCAAGAAGAAAAGGTAAATAATTTTAGGGGTGTTTCTTTTCATTATTTAGGAAATTACAAATTCACTTTAGAGTTAATTTGATGAAATCCAGTGATTTACTGAAGTAGTGTTTACCTTTTTGAATACATTCCCTTGAATGCTGAGAGCCCTGATACCATCTGAGAGTTTGTCATCTGGAAAACCTCGAAAAGATTTTATTCCCTTAATACTGAGCTGGGAAAACAATGTTAAATAATGGAAAATAATAATGTCATGGGATTTTTTTTTCTTACTATTATCTTGAAATTATACCAATGTAGATACTTCTGATATGAAAAGAAAAAGTGCATCAACCCCACAGCTTATGTATGTGAGCTATTTATATAACACTATTACAGGTACTTCACATGTAGCTGAAGATGTTGTGGCTTCTGGATCATACAGAGACACCAGGGAACTCAGAAACTATGAAAAAAAGGTGGCATAAAAATGTGGTCTGTAAGGCTGAACTGGTAGCTTTCTGTTGATATACAACTGGGTAACAGCTCATCTGATAGCATCTGCAGAACCATTTCAATTCTTTTCTACTTTGTGTGGGGTTTATACCACTGCTGGATTTTAATGGTTCGATATGTTGAATTTTATGTTTTACTTAGTAAAAGTTCATTTTGTAATATCAACACCATCAAAGAGACACAGACGCAGAGCTAGAGCGAGGTCTGTAGTCACTTAAGCATATACAAGTCAACAACCAAAAGATTTGTCTGAATCGCCTTATTCTTAGCTTGCTTTTTAATCAAAGTAAAAAAATAATGCAACTATTCTGCATGTAACATGAGTTCACTTTCAGTGGGAATTTAGCATTTAGGCATGGTATATACTTTTCTGAACTTTTGTGGGAAAAGAGCCAAATTACAGTCAACGGTTCTCTGCGATAAAGTTGTGCTGGTCCTTAAAAACACATGGGGTTTTGATGTCTTCAGACACTGATTTGTGCAGCTCCCCATCACTTCTTTATAGTCCTTTCTTACAATATAGCTATGCCAGAGGATGTACAGAGATGCTGGAGATTGCTCATAGTTAAATACGTATGTGCTGCAACCTGTTCACTTCTAATACGTTTTAGCAGTCCAAAACAATATCTGCTTGGGGTATTATTCATTTGCTCTTCATTTTTCTTCCCAGGGTAAAAGGTTATCTACTTTAAAGCTGTTACTTTCACGTCTTCCTAGGTTAAAAATGCTAGTGCTGTTTCCTAACAACTAGAAGCCACTCTGGGGTTGTACACCATGTTGTACGTCGTATCGCAAGCTGAGCCTCTCAAGCAATCAGCAGCACCGGCCTCCTGCACTATGTGCTTATTTCCCCTGTAACAATAGGCACAATTAAGTCAAAGCAAACCCGATTATTCCTGCTCCAGGCTAACCCCCGCATGCTCACTGGTTCCCTTCATTAACCGTGCAGGACTGATGGACAGGAAGGTGTCAGGAAAACCCCGAAGAATTAGCAAGCCTGCAAGGAGACTCTGCAGGAGGGAGAAGGTGCAAGAAAGAACGAGCAGAAGGTGGCAGTTTAAAACACTTATTAAATGAGTTAACAAAATAAAAGGATGTAATTTAAATCACTAAATGACAGAACCCTATTGTGATGAGGCAGTGTAGCGTCTGAAAGTGGATATTCCCTGTAAAGATCACACATGTACCTGTACAATAGCATTAGATGAGGATGGAATTACAAATCTCAGTGACATCGGACTTCATGGGTTCAGCCCCCTTGCAATAATTGCAATAGGTTTTGTATTGATAGTTAAAATCTTAAGCAATATAAAGTATTTATTAGTGCCCACCTGCTGGTAACACTTCAGTGCCCTTTGTACAAAAGCCAACGATAACATCAATCAGCAACTCATTAAAATAAAACTCAAAACCATGCTAGTGAAATGCTAAACCATATTTGAAATATGTTCTGTTAGCTTTCCAATATTCCTGTATTCAGTTATAGCACCAAGGTATGAGCCAATATACAGAAGCTCACATGTTGTTGTAATTTTAGCATAGGGCAATGTTAATTACAGCATGTCAAGCTATTTAAAAATTAAATTAATAAAAGGAGACTTAATTTAATTTTTGTCACATACCAGTTAGAACTCCTACTTCTGTTCACCGCAGCCGTCTGCTGTATCGTTTTGGACTTTTATAGCATTGTGCTCTGTGTGGAAGGAGTGCCCTCCCCCACTTTAACGGCAGTAGACTGCTGAGAGATTGTTCAAAGATAAAAATATGTACCACCAAGTCCCTAAAATGTCATGATAAACGAACTCAAATGTCACTATTAAAATATTTCCTTTCATCAGTTTCACAGCACAGATCTCCCATCGCAATGCCAGAACTGACTCAACTTTGCTAATACTTCTTTGGGAATACTGAATTTCTTTTTGAAGGTTGAATTTAAGACAATGGCAATGCGTGTGGCATAAAACTGAGATAGCCACCTGAAAAGTGTCTTAAAAGGTACTCCCTGGAGAAAAACTCTTCTGCATGACCCTATTCCAACAGAAGAAAAAAAAAAAAGAGGTTGAGTTCATCACAAGCAGACCCCTGAAACAATTCTCTCCAGGCTTCTTTCAATGTGAAAGGCATCGTTTTGCTTTCAACTGGTTCTGTTAACAGTCTCTGAGAAAGACAAAAAAGTAACATGGCATAAAAGAGAACCGCTTATGAAGAAAACAGAAGACTAAATGAGAAATTCAAGGGTGCCAGGTTTCCTTCCTCTTTGCCACTGTTATTCAATGCTGTGTTCCCAAACAGCAAGGAAAAAAAAGTGAAATAATTCCTTTAATGCTGTACCAGAATCAATGTGACCATGAAAATTTTGTTAGTTTATTATGGGTAGTTTCTATAACATTTCATGCCTTTCTGCCTCCCACCTAACTATTTTCTATTCAAATATTGAGGTGATGCTTAGGAAGTTTTAATAAAGGGCTGATGGGAAGGGAAGACTAACGAACAATGCATGTTTATAATGAGAACCGAACCGCTACCTGCCGAGAATAATACAGGATGATCATTCTTTGGAGAGGGGGGAGAAAAATGAACAACGTAAATGGAACACTGTCAAATTTATAAGCAGCAATTTAGACAGCAAGTATGTTGCTTGGGTTTCAGCTGTCTTAAACACTGTGAGCGGCTTAACCTTATCTCCCAGTGCCACTGCCTTCCTGGAGTAATTGATGCTCGGAGTCCCCCAATTTCACATAAACCAGGCCACTGTGTTATTGTATACAGCAATCTAACTGCTAGCAGAGACAGGAAACGGCGCTGAACCCAGATCAATAGACATGTCAACAGTAAGCTGCTTAATCTAATTCTGCCTATCTCATCTTGGAGCACAGAGTTTGCAATTTTACTGCTAGGTCCCTCTGGCAGGAAATGGTTTGGAAAGTTTAGTCTTAAGAAGTTTAAGCGATATGCTTATCCTCCGGGCTCTTGAATGTTTATTCAGCAGAATAGCTGCTTTAAATGTTTTAGAAAGGGTAGCAATGTAAACAAGGCACTCCTGAATTCCTTCCCATATGAAAGCTATAACGGTGATTTCCTCATGGTGGACAGGGGACTTAACATGACAGCCAATTATGCTTAAAGGTAAATTGCATTTGTACAGAAGTACCAAACTAAAATAAACTTTGAAGATCAGAATAATTTTCCCAACATCCCCTCCCCCACTCTGATGATATTCCCACGTGGAAACACTTCTTTTTTTTGGCAGTTACATTGCTCCCTCCTCTTTTTTTCTCTTTTTTTTTTTTTTTTTTGTGTGCACATGAAAATTACATGTTTCTTTGCAAGTAACTTCAATATCTAGGCTGGTATAATACAAACTCTGACAATAAATTAACATCAGGTAATAAGAAGCCCTGACATAGACTCTCCTTCAAAAAGAAAGAGGGAAAAAATTAAACTGATGAAATTTTTCTCACCTTCCTACTGCACTGGCAACACCTATGTTCCTTTTTGAAGGAAAAAAACCCAGAAACGTGGAGCCTTGCCCCAAATGTCAGAGCTGGCCATGGGGAAGCCTTAGTGATGCTCCTTAGTGATGCTCCTGAGCAGACGGCAGCGCGCCTGTCACAGCCGTAACACGGGCTGGGCTCCACATAGTCCCATGAGCCCCCTCCGGCCATGTGCCCGTCACAGTGTTATCAATGATTTCACAGCAAAAAGAGAGACATACATACATGTGTAATTCACAGTTCACTGGTGCCTGTTCCATGTCCCAAAATGCTCAGTTTTCAATTTCTTCTGAACTACGCCGAAGTCACGTTGCATCCCTGGGGGTTGGTGCCACGCAATTCAAGGGGCAGTGGCCATTGCCAGCAGAGGGGAAATTTAAGCTCCTGGTTAACTTTGAAATCACAGTTGATGGCTTCCAACCATGACAGACCTTTGAACTACTTTGACAGTCTATTTGTCACTGGAAAACAAGTGCAAACTTGTTTAGGGAGGAAAGATGGTCTTTCGCTCAAGGTGGCAGTGTGGGAATTAGACGATGTAGGTTCTTTCCTGAACTCTGCCACAAAGTGCCGGTGCGCTTGTGCCAGCCAGTTCTCAAGTGCTTCAACTCCCCATCCATAAATTAAAACTTCCCTAACTGCACTGGAGTGCTGAGATGCTCAGTGCATTAGTGTCTGTGAGGTGTTCAGACACTACAGAGCTGAGTGTTACCGAAAAGTCAATAAATGAGCTCCATAAATAAATTGTTACAAAAGCCCACTTCAAGCCTTCAGCTTGAAATCATGGGACTGCTCCCATGAGTTAGTACCTTGGAAATAAATTTAGCAAAGATTCCCAGAACAATATAGCTGAGGCGAAGATTAAGAAATAGTAAAGACATGATTATAATTTAAATACTTGTGCATTACTCAACAGGCAAGTTGCTTTCCACTGGAAGTCTTACAACACACCGCATAACTCAGATGAGGACATTTTGCAAAAAAGTATCTGCAGATGCTCCCTGGAGTAAAATAAAACAAAATTCAACTTGATATCTATGGGCTTATTTGTTAATTTACTGTGAACAACATTCTCCTGGTTTTATTTGGATTTAAATGGAAAGAGTTTGCATAGCTGGCCTAAAATCTCTGCAAACTTCCCTTCTTTCTGTTTATAAAAGTTTTACTTTTTTGCTCTAAAAGCTGAAACTATACAGCATTATTCCAAAGATCAACAGCATACCATGAATAATCAAAGGCAGAGCTGAAGAGATTCTTTTGTCAACAATTCATGGACTCAACTACAGCCATTTCTAATAAGGAGCAATTTAGTAAAAATAATAAAAATCTGAGGAGACAGACTATCCATGAATACAAAAAGCACTAATTTAGTTCAATTAGTCCACTTCAAATAGAAACTTATGGCATGCCAGTCTATTTTGGTTTCAGACTTGTCCCACCCCCTGTCCACATTTTCAAAGATGTAGTATATTCCAAATGCTAATTAGCTACCATTCCTTTTAAACTCATGTACATCCCTACAAATCTGACAGTGTGGGGGTTTTACGTGGATGTAAGACTAAGAAATTACATTCTCATTAAAATGCAAACAAATCAGAAAGACCTTACTTTAATCCTTCATAAACTGCTATTGGAACAAGCATACTTCCCTATCTCAGCAAAATACTCATACCAAAGAGCAGTTAAGAACATGAACGCATTTCTAAGCCTGGTGACCTGCTCACAGAGATCTTCATTTGAGAAGATTTCAGGGCTTGTAATTTCCACTTCCTTTTAATGCAACCTGCCCATTCTCTGGATTAAACTGTGAATTTTCCATTCTCACTTTTCAGTCAACTTCTTCTCAGAGAAACAATTCTGGTACACTGGTAAACAGTAATTAGCCAATCAACAATGCCACAAGCTGGAAATAATCCATTTTACCAGCTCATATATTTAAAAAAAAAAATCTGATTCTTTACAATCATCTGGCTGAGCAACAGTGAAAATTATATCATCATCATGCACATGCTCCTTACTATTTTCCACACTTACATGATCCTTCTCAATATAAATGAAGAAGTAATCTCTTTGGAAGATGGACTCTGTTTTCACATGCATTTGTTTTATACCTACAACTGAAGTCATTGATCATTTCTGCAATGAAAAGAAATGACTAATCCCTCTGATCTGAAACAAAAAAGTATACTGGGAGGTCAAAATCTTCCTAACTTTAACATAAAATTGCAAAACAAAAGCACGTACAGAATCTTGCTGTCAAATGGTAACAAGTCTACTTAAAAAAAGAGAGAGCATCTTGCAGTTTTGAGTGGAATAATTAATGGTCTGCGGTTTTAAAACTTGGCTGTATAAAGAAGAGTTGCACAGGAGATATGCAAATGGTTATTTAAGGGTTGTTCGTACAAAAATTATGGAGAACCTTGTAATTGTCAAATTATTATTATTATTATTATTATTA
>NW_010539680.1:195107-205171 GCF_000687285.1 Phaethon lepturus | reverse complement strand
CGCTGGAAACGGGCAGCGGTTCCTTCGAGAAAGCGGGGGCAGCTTGAAATGTCGTCCACAGACGTGGCACAGCACCAGCCCCCCGCCCCGACCGACAGCCGGGGCCCAAGCGGCCGCTCCCGCTGGGCAGGCAGCGGAGGCTGGCCGGGTGCTGGGGGGGTTCGTGCGTGTGGCGGCCGTTCCCCCACTGTCAAATGAGGCGCCTACTCCCGCGGCCTCAAAGGAAAACAAAAGGTCTTTTTTGACCATTTTGATTGGGGGCTTACAGCTTACCGCCTGTTAAAAAGGTGCCGCAGCTAACACCTGGAGAAGTGCCATGGCACTCGGTGGACTCTTCAGGAACGGCTGCTTTTCTTAGAGAATCGAGATGTTTTCTGTCTGCTCGAGTGAAAAGAAAGTGGTGTTATCCACTCTCGTTTTGTGGGTAAAGAGAGAGTGGTTTCTATTGTGTAGCTTTCTCTATGGTAATACCACATTTGTTGCTGCAGAGACCTTAAATCGGTATATAAACTGATTTGAAAATGAAGTGATTGTCAATTGGTATGTGTTTGTGTGCTGGGTATTTCAGAACGATCCTTTGAATGTACGTTGTTAATAAACAATATTTTAAACAGCTGAATGTCCCCTAGTTTATTTGACAATGCATAAACCAAACAACACTCAAGTTTGTTACTCTGAGTAATTCTTTGAAGTAGCAATTGCACATAATCTGTGTTTGTTCATTCTAAAAGTGTAGCTAGTAAACTCTTAGAGTAAGATTCTTTCATTATTTTTAGAAATACAATTTTCAGAGAAAACGTGTTTAAAGATACAGTGGCTTACAAAATTCTGCCGACGGTCTCCTGGATTTTACTATACCAGTATTATTATTCCATTAATTACGGCATGGTTCCCTCTCTCACCCTATTTGGAAATAGATTTGTCCTAATTGTAGTGGCAACATTATAAGACATGTGAAATGGAGAGTTCTTTATGTTAAAAATATAGACCTCCCCTTTTGCGTCTGTCCTGTTTGGGATGTTTTCTCCTACAATAGTAGAGAGCCCAAATCAAAACAAAGAAGCAACCAAAAAATCCAGGGGTGCTTTTTAAGGAGATGACAAAGCAAGTAGGCTACCTTCTTAAAGGGTATGATCAATCTGACATAGCCACTATGGGAAATAAAAGCAGAGATTACATTGTAAAGCTTTATGTTTGTATGATGTCTTCATCTGTAGCATTTAAGTATGTGTTTAACTTCCTGTACATAACTTGTCTCATTAAGTTTAGTAGAATTGCTTGCATGGGTGAAATTGAGCAGATTCAGAAGTAACTCCAGAACCTTAATTTGAAAAGGTCATGCCCAGAAAATAACTATTTAGACTTCATTATTTAAATTACTTGTTGCTACTTTAATGCTTCATACTAAAAATGCTTGAAGGAACAACATTCTGTTGAAGACTAGGCATGCATTGTTTTCCAAATTCCTTTACCCCCACATGCGATCCCATAATACATGGAGTACTGACCTTCCTTTTTCTTGTAAAAGTCGTGTTTTTTTTGATGCATTTATTATGCTTCTTTCTATATGAAAAAACAAGGGCAAACATTTCTAGGATTCTAGACTTATTACCTAAGAAGCTTTTAAATTTTTAAGTACATTGTTTGTTTTTTTTCTTTTACTTTTTTTTTCCCCCCTTCATCTTCAACAAGATTCTGGCTTGGTTTTAATATGTTTGCTTTTAATGTTGACTGTAGTTACATTTTTATAGTGTTTTTTCAGGAGTAATCTGTGGAATATTTTTGTGTAAACAAGGAAACAAAAATCCTGTAACCTTCCCTGTCTTCCCCAACCTGTATGTCAGCAGTAGTTTGGATAATATGCACTTGTGGTTAATGAGAGGATGTTTATAGTAATGACTGTTCTCCCAGAAAAGCCCTACTGCCTCTGCTATCTCTCTATAGCAGCCATCGTTTGCTCTGACTTCACGTGGGTTATATGGATTTATTTGCATGTGCCAATATCTGCAATATGCTGAAAATGTGGTAAAGATACTGCTTTCCTATGCAGATTACCTATCTTTATTAAAAAACATTCACTATACATATCTAAAATGCTGTGTTTGTGCACTTGCGCAATTTAGGAGCACATTTCTAGATTTTGCTTGATGTAGAAAAGCTTTATTATTAGTGTTACAAGTTTTTATCCAAAATAGTCAGTCTTAAGGGGAAATGAATGTTTTTATTGTCCTCAAATAAACCAAAGAGTATCCTTTGCAGGGTCAAACATTTTAAAGTTCACTCTTGTTCCAGTCTAGGCCTATGTAAATTGATGTTACTGCAGTCTAGTGCTGTCATCCCTATTGTGTTAAATCTTCTTTTCATTTTCAGCTTGCTTTAGGATGCTGACCTGTCAAAAAGACCCTTCTTGCTGAGTATTTTGCCTATGTTGCTGTATTATATTTTTTCTGGGTTACATTTTTGCTGATTTTTCAGACAGAGTTGGTTCACTGGGATAGCAAATGAGTGCCAGTAGCAGCATAAAGGAGGAGCAGGAGTATGCAGAAGGAAGACAGATCACTGCAGCCTGAATTTACTTCAGCTTAAATGGTCCTTAGAACCTTGGGCACAGAGATGTTAGTCAGGTGCCTTAGTCTCCTGCATGCTCTGAGGAAAGTAATGTGTGCCTTTGAATAGTTCCTTTAACAGGCAGTTTATTCATGCTTGGCAAGATGCACAGAGATTCAGCTTGAGTGGAGAATGAGCTTTGGCATTGACAACTTTGGTGTCAGTAGACTTTCAGGCACATAGGAAGTTAAGGAGAAGGCTTTGTGTTGTAAAGGATGATCTGATTCACCTAGCTTTTTATGTATTTCAGGCAGGGTTGACTGTATTCTCACTTAAAAATTACTTAGTCTGTATCCTTCACCATAAAAGTGAACTTAAGTATATCAGAGTTCTGATTGCTGTTGTGTATTTTAAAAACTCGTTCTGAGCCTCTACGAAGAACTGTGAGAGCAGTAGCTCCTATCAGAAGTTCATGTTGAGCGTTTTGACAGAGTTGGAGCAATCAGATTTAATAAATCCCCCCGATTCAATAAAAAACCCTTGTTTTTGTTCTAACAATGGAAATATGAAGTATTTTGGTCGTACACCAAGATTGATTGCTTTGCCATGTTTATTTTGCATGCAACTGAACCTTTGCTAAGGTAGATAACCACATTTTTCTCCAATGTATCAGCACAATATAAAGCTGTTATGTAACTTCCTACAAAAGGCATTTACAGAAGTCTCTGAAGGGAACAAAGGTGCTAGAAAATGTAGGCACTCTGGGTTAAAAGCTAGAGAAAAATCCCAGAAGACCTTACTGTATATCCTTTTTCTTTTTTCTGTGGATTTTGAAGTGTGTTTGATGTGCTTCACCAAAAATTCCCATTTAATATGTTTGCATAATGGAATGTGGATGGGATTTAGGAAGAAGGCAGATGTTTGCAAAGATCACAGAAGGGCATGAGAAAACGCCTTTTTGTTTGGTTTGGTTTTGTTTTTGCTGGTATAAGCCATAATCATAAATTTATCCCTGTAATTTACATATGATGGTACTTGAAAAAGGTAAAAGAAAGAACATTTTTTGTCTGTCTTAGCTTAGCAACTGAAAGGTAAGGTTAAAGAAGAGAGAACTAAATACTGGATGTTACTAATTTGCCCATACACAATGGCTGTCCTATAGGATACTGTTGTGTACCCAGCAGTTAACTCTAAAAACCTGTGAGATGGAGCGCATGTGTTCTGTGAGACGACTTTGCTGTAAGAAGACAGACTAATGTTTTTAGTTCTTGCTTGTGTATGCAGTTGCAATGTGTATGACAGAAGGCTTGCAACAGTATAGCAGTTTTATTTGGCTGTTGTCATAACTGATAAATGCTGCTATAACGTGTAGGCTCTGTTGTGGTTGGTTCTGTTCTGATTTTTATCAAATTCTTTTCAGGGAAGCCTTTCTTGTCTAACATAGCTTCATATCTTGGTGGATTTTGAAACTAGACAAGTGGTTGATGATAGATTGGGAGAAGTTCCTAAATGCAGTTGTCTGATTCTTTTATTTTTTTTCTGTGGGCAGATTCTGCCTGTGAAGAATATTCTTTTCATTTTGGGGGTTAAATAGCATATAAAATAATGAGGGTTTCTTTGTGTATTTGTTTTATAGTTGGGCATTCCTCTGGGCTAGTATGTATGTAAGGAGTGGATGATTTCCTGGTGTCTTGGTATGCAATCTCTGTAAAACAGAAAATATAGAAAAATAAGGGAATCAAGCTGTTACTTCAATGGCTTTCTTATCTGTGCTGCGGCTTAATTTGATTCAAGTGCAATCTAGGGGAATCTCAAAGGGAAAAAAACTCCAGTAAACATGAAATCCTTCTTTTTGTGGCAGAAGAATTCTTGTAGCTGTAATTTAATGTAACATCAAGTGTACTATCAGAACAGCCGGCAGTGTGCCCAGGTGGCCAAGAAGGCCAACAGCGTCCTGGCCTGTATCAGGAATAGTGTGGCCAGCAGGAGTAGGGAAGTGATTGTTCCCCTGTACTCGGCACTGGTGAGGCTGCACCTTGAATACTGTGTTCAGTTTTGGGCCCCTCACTACAAGAAGGACATTGAGATGCTGGAGCGTGTCCAGAGAAGAGCAACGAAGCTGGTGAGGGGTCTGGAGCACAAGTCTTATGAGGAGCGGCTGAGGGAACTGAGGTTGTTTAGTCTGGAGAAGAGGAGGCTGAGGGGAGACCTTATCGCTCTCTACAACTACCTGAAAGGGGGTTGTGGCGACGAGGGTGTTGGCCTCTTCTCCCAAGTAACTAGCGATAGGACAAGAGGAAATGGCTTCAAGTTGCGCCAGGGGAGGTTTAGATTGGATATTAGGAAAAATTTCTTCACTGAGAGGGTGGTCAGGCATTGGAACAGGCTGCCCAGGGAGGTGGGGGAGTCGCCATCTCTGGAAGTGTTCAAGAAACGTGTGGATGTGGCGCTTCAGGACATGGTCTAGGGGACATGGTGGCGCTGGATTAATTGTTGGACTTGATGATCTTGAAGGTCCTTTCCAACCTAGTGTTTCTGTGATTCTGTGATTCTGTGAACTGAAGCAAAATGCAGATATGTAAGTAACTGTGCGTTGGTAAGAGATTACTGAAGTTGGCTATGACTGGAGAAGGGCATGGGTGCCCAAAACTTTTCTGAACAAATTAGTTGCTCTAGTATAAGAAATTATCTCTTTCTACAAACCTTGTTCTTGTTCAGTTTAATTTTCAAATACAACAGTCTCCACAATGCCATGCTGAAACAGAATGAGAAATACTATTGCATGTGTGTTGTTTGGTGGGTGGGGTTTTTGGGGGTTGTTTCTTTTGTTTGTTTGTTTGTGGGTGGGGTTTTTTTTTGTTTGGCGGTTTTTTTTGAGATAAGGCTGTCTTGAAAATCTGCTTGGAGGAAAAAGCCCAACAAAACCAAAATTTTTCTGGTAGCGTGTCTTCCTGAAATGCATTCAAGCAATTTCTTCTAATACATAAAGTTTACTAGAAAAATTGTTATTTTGATTTATAGATTCACTATAATTTTGGAGAAGTCTTAAAATCAATGCAGATCTGTAAAACTGTTCTTTCCCTCAAATTTCTGCTAATGAATATCTCCAGAAAACTTGGATTTGAAATTCTTTGCTCACTTGGTCTTGCTGTCATAATAACAGCAGCCATAAAAATACATTTTTTTCAGCCTTTCAGTTTAAGTCAAGACATTCATGGAGCCTGAATGTTTATTCTGTAAGCTATCTTCATTTGTCCTAAAATGTGAGAACACACATTCTGTTGAGTGAAGTAGCATTTCATATCTTTGGGGGTATTTTAAGACTGAATTGTGGTAAAGAAACTCTCTCTAGAGAGTTAATCTCCTAGATTAATTTTGTGGATTATTTAACAAAAAGACACTTTTCCTGTAGTGTGTTCATGGAAAACAGTTTGTAATGCAATTCTGAATGCTTCTTAAGCACTGGCCTTCTATAACTGCAAGCATATTTTTCAGTGGGGGGACAATGAGAATGACATTTGACTCCTCCAACATCACAAACATAATAGTCTTATAACACTGGGGAAGATAATTTTACTGCTATGGTAATTCATTGACATGAATTTAAAGTCCCAACTACCTCCCCAGCTACAAGTACTTAAAAAATAAAAACCAAAGGAATTCACAGTGACTGTGGTTTAGTTTTAAAATGTATAAGAGTAGATTCACTGTTCAACATTGATACAACTTTCACTGAGGTTTATCTTACAAATATATACTGGTGATTAGGAAGTCTTTCTTTGATTATCTCATCTTTTACTCAACCTTTGCAATAACATGAGATTTTCAGACTCTTTGCTTATATAGTGAAAAAAAGTATTTCTAACAATAACTCTGTTATTATTGATAAGATTAATTTTCTTCTGCTTTTGTTTTGGGAATTGTATCCCAGTTATATGTATTTGTTGAAATAAATTATTCCTTTGGTGTCAGTGGTATATTCTGAAGTCAAGGACAATCCAATTAGTGTTGATTGGGATTTGGCAGCTAAATCCCTGCTCATTGAGCCAAGAACATGCTTGTTATTGCTGATCTGTTAGTGACTAGATGCATCATGATTTCATGTCTCTAATGTTTACAGTTCTCAATTTTCAGTCTTCTGCAAATTGTATAATATGAAAAAATGGAATTATTGAACACAGTTTGAATACTTTATTTGCTTTGTAGTAGTCTTATGCTCAAGGTAACAAGAAGTAACTAATCACAAAATTTCCACTAAACTGGGCATAGGTAACAGACTCTTAGTACTGCAGCCAAAAACAGTAGTTGGTGACAGTGCAGTCTGAGGTTTTGTGTAGCTGTAGTAGAGGAATCCTAATACACAGAAAATACAAAATCATCATTATTCTGGATACAAATTCAGGACAGCTGCATACAAAACCACATTGGACCCTGGGAGACCTCAATGGATAAAAAGAGACAAAGGAATGTTACTGGGGTTACAAAATCAATCACTCAGAAATTCAAGGGCGGGGGGGGAAGGTAGGAATAATGTCCTTTTAATGTGGTTCTTATGTTTCCTGGGATTTAGAAATGCAACCCCCAGAAAAGTCACTATCTGACACTTGGATAGGTCTTCAGCAAGATTGGAAACGTCTTTTTAAATGTTAGATTTACACGTTGGGTCTAATGGAATAGTAAATGGAAGGGAGATGGGATGTTCTGGCAGAGGATTTCTCAGATACTTGCGGATGCAAAGGAATGACGATTCTTCTTTCTAGAATCTTGACTTCAGTTGTGGAAAATTGTGCTTTGGAAAATGGGTTTCGTTGAGCTACTTTTGCTAGATGCCATAAATACTAATGCCAGGAGTATTGAGTGTTGTCGGCTGGCAGTGTCCCCTTCAGGCTCTGTAGTGGGCTGCATATCGCTTCGATGTGGTTTGTGAACCCTTACTCTGTAAGGCCTCAGAGTGGCCACTTTTCCTGCTTACTCTGTTTGACACATTCTGGTATTTTAAAATTCTTTCTGTCTTCTAGTTTGGTTTTCTAGGTTTACACCA
Organism: Phaethon lepturus; assembly: GCF_000687285.1. Classification (NCBI taxonomy): domain Eukaryota; kingdom Metazoa; phylum Chordata; class Aves; order Phaethontiformes; family Phaethontidae; genus Phaethon; species Phaethon lepturus. The sequence goes on along the minus strand of NW_010539680.1, from coordinate 197,583 downwards.
GAAGAATCTCTGACCGTCATGTCTCTCTCTTGTTCTCCCTCCTTCCCTTCCTTCTCTCCCTCGTAATCTCTGTTTAGCCATTTTTATCTACTCCATGTTTTTCTGAGAGACGTCCTCTTATCCAATCAGTCTGATTTCTTGAGGTTTTCATCTTTATGTGATTAATTGGTATTTATTTAAACACAAAGGCCAGGTGTTGCCCCTGCTGTAAATTTTGGCCTAAAAAAGAGTGTTTGCTAGAATGTTAGTTTAGACAAAAAAGTCCCTTGCCCCAGTCTTATTTCTTAGAAACAGAAAAAGTATTTGGTGTGAAGTTTTCTGAAATAATTGAGCTAGAGACAGATATTAAGCATTGAGACTTAAGATGGTACATTTAGTTTGGCTAAATAAGAAATAATTGAAACTAGTTACAGAATAAGAGGTTAGAGCACCTTTAGTAATGCTTATGGCTGCTAGCTATTTGTGTATCTAAAAAGCATTGCACTCATATTTCTTCTTGGTTTCTTATAACTGCACCAGTTGTAGCACAATAAACCTTTTTGCTTCATCGCTGCGTTGTTAAACTCTTTCACATTTTAAATTTGTACGTGTAACACGTATATTTGTGCTTTGGACAAAGAAATACAGACACACGTCTTTTTTGGTGACTATTGTGCTATGAACTATAAATCTAGTGCCTAAGTGGCAGTAACCATAAGATGACTGTATGACTAACAAAATATTCAAGACTTCTTCCAGAGGACAAAGTTGTGATCTTGTCATAAATACAACTGTAATAGAATTTTAATTCTTGAAATACTGTTGAATGGGCATATTGTACTTTTTAAATAACAATAAATTAGGAAATCTGTGTTTTTAAATGCTATTACACAGGCTGCTTTTCATAAAAATGCAAATTGCAATTGCATAAAAAAGATTAAGAACGCCACATGCTTTGTTCCTGCAGAGCTGTTTCTTCATAATTAGTCTAATTTCCCAGAAAAATATATAGTACTTCTGTGAAGCTTGTGGAATGACTAAGCTGTTACTGTTCTATATTGTTAGTATATGATATTTTTAAACTAAGATTAACACAAATCATTCTAATAGAAGTTACAGGAGGATTTCAGTTTTCTTTCTTCTTGATTGGTAACTCGTGAAGAGAGAAATAGGTTTCACGTTTTTGAAGAACTTAGAATTTCTAAAAGAAAATTTCGAAGGAAGATTGATTATACTTTTCCTTCCTAAAACACAGATTTAAAACCACTTTTTTTTCCTTATTATATTGGTAATTTAATCTATTTCTAGTCTCTTTCAGGTTGTGAGTTCTCAGACCCTTCAGTTCATGAGAGTTTTTTTTCACTGTTTTTTGTTTAGTGATGAACACGGCTCTCAATACTGATCCTGTAAGAGCTGTTAGCAGATGCTGATGTGGTTGATTGAAAATCATTATTGAATTCATTGTGTCTGGTAGAAGGGTCTGGATTTGCTCTCGATATCCTCTTCTTTCCCAGCTTTGAAAACTGATGGTATACCCTGGAGATGGTTTTTGTGCAGTTCAGGAGATCAGTGCTCATTTGATAAAGTGGTGGGTCCTTCTGGAAGTGCCTGGTGCTGTGACTGGCACGGTTGCTGGTGGGCTTCTAGGCAGAACTTGCTTTTTGTAAAGTAGCTTAGCCTGGGGCTTCTGCCTAAGCAATAGATTGTGCCTGACTGCAACTGAGGAACTAGTTGGAATTCCCTGTTAAGGGAGGGAAGAGCTGCTGCCTGAGCATTGCCTTTGGCTTTGGGATTCACCCCACGTTTCTTAGAAACACAATTAGTGAATTATTCTTATTTTATACTTTTGAGGAGCTACTTGCTTTTGCAAAATAGGAAACTAATTAGTGTGTGTTTCTCATCATCGGCAAGTTTCAGCAATGGTAGAAAACCCAAGGTTTAGAATGAATGCTTTTAATAGTATTTCCAAAACAGATAAGATAACAAAGTGTACACACAGAATAAAATTATGTTTTCCATGGTAATAAATAGTCTGAGTTTAGAGTTTGTGTTCAGAAATTCATGCAAGTTCTAAGTGTTCAAAGTGCTGCAGAGAATTAGGTTTCCTCCTAAATATTTTATAGTGGCTAAAACATAAGTGCTTATTTTAAGCGACAAATTCTGGTCCACTTTGCTAAAGTGAGTTAAGATAATGCCTGTGGAAGTCTCAGATTTTCTCTTTCGCTGGAGTCAACTGCCTCTACAGCAATTTTAGACACTTGTGCCAGGTCCTTGCTAGTTCCATTAATGAGCTGACGTTTTGACTCAAGCTGCCTGTAAACATTCTTTAAGCTGAGACACCTGGATTTGTATTGACATGATTGAGGCATGGGGCATGTGTTCCCTTTTTCCAGCTCTGAGGGACTGATCATTTCCAGCAGAAAAGAAGCAAAAAGAACTAGAACATCCCAAACCGAAGGTCATACTAGGATGAGAGTGTCAAAGCTGTGGTGTGTCA
>NW_010539680.1:168562-195076 GCF_000687285.1 Phaethon lepturus | reverse complement strand
TCAGCAGGACAGCCAAAGTAAGTGTCATGTTTTTTCAGTTACAGGCAACTGAAAAGAAAACAAAACCATAGAGAGCCACATGTTTGTGATTTGGAATTCAAAACTCTTCTTTCAAAAAGGTTCTCTTTCCTGTTTGATTAATCTGCATAAATAATGATACCAGGTTTGCCACTGAGTAAACAGTGTTGATTCAAGTAGTGATACTTTTGTAAGGTTGTTGTTTCAGTACTGTGTTTTCCAAATATTTTGTTTATGGTGTTTATTATGAAGAGAGATGAGATCATACTTATTTAACAAAATATCCTTGTGGAGGCTGTTTTTATTATTTTGTTCTCTTCTGCCACATGGCATCTTTTTGGAAGAGACAACACTGTCACTGAAGCATTTTATTTTTTGTGAGAAAGTGGTCTTGAAAAATATTCAGAAAACACACTTCCTACCTTTCTGACCTTGTGAGATGTTTTTGCATTTTTTAAAGATTTGTTTGTTTATGTGTTTGCTTATGGTTTTCTTTTTCTTTATGTTTTTCTTTTAAAAAAATATGGTCCCTTTATTTTAGTGAACGACCTATTTTTAGAAAATTGCTGTTCAAGAACTTGTGGCTTCACTGTCTCTAGACATAGTCAGTGATAGTCATAGCTGCTCTTCTTGTTAGTAGCCTAGTAGAAGGCAGAAGGTAATGATTTACATCCTTACTTAATTTTAACAAAAATGAGGAAAATAAGATCATTCCTTGTTATAGTGAGGTAGGATTTGAGAGGCCTAACTCAGGAGACTATTGTTTTCATAATCTGTTGTTTTCTTAATAATATGCTTACCATTATTTGAAGTTAGAAAACCCAGAGGTAAGATTTATATCTTATCTTTAGATATTTAATTGTTATTAAGGTAATAACAATAATGATAATAACAACAACTTGGACTTGACCCATAGTGTCGTATGTCTTAATGAAGTGACTTTGGAGATGTTTCCTTTCCCAAAGTTGTGATGGCTAAAGATAAGATGCTGAAAAATAAAAACCACACAACTCCTATCTTCCTTTGTTAGAGTTGTGTGTGTTCTATTTATTCTCGGCCAGTGTGCTTAAAGTTATAATAAACTTTGTGGGTTGCATTGTCTTCCATTGCTAACCTCTTTCCTACTTCCCTTCCCTGTTCCCCCCCAAATCAGTAATTTTTCTTGTTTATGGTTTCTTGTAAAACTTATGGCTACTGATGGAATAGCTTGAAATCTTGAAGCAGCAGACTCTTGAACTGCAGCATATAGTTCTGAATTAAAAATCAGTTCCTGTTCATTATAAAGTCCAATTTTATGCATTCTTCTTTGGATTGAAAAAAACCCCCAAAGGTAAATATTTCAACAGAATATAAAAATTGATCAGATATTTGGATCAGTTTCTGTTATGGATCCTCACGTTTGATAATCAACTTTATCATCCAGCTATCTGATTTTTTTGCTGTTTTCTGTCAATCTACACAGGTTTTGTAGCATGAACTATTATTCTGCAAAACTCTTCAACACGCCCTGCCCCACAAAAGGACACACATATGGCTTCTGTGAAAAATCTGATATAGAGGAGTCTAACTTTTTAAAAAAAAACCATATGAAGTTTAGAAATGAGCAGTATTATTGAGCAGTAGGAACACCTAATTATTTACTGCCTAATCTGGTGTGTACTCCCTGCCTAATATTAACTATTCTTTCTTAAAGGTTTGAAAATAGATTTGCCAGAGGCCAAAACATAGAATTTATGTTTTATTAGATTTATTTGATTTATGGTTTTACAGAGACTCTGAATGTTTTTTATTCTTATGTATTTGATGGTTACCAAGAAGATATTTGGACTATAGTAATCTTAATATAGTTGTACAAAGCATCATATGCTTTTTACAGTATTTATAGCAGCTGGACAAAGATTTTTGTCAACATTGTTTTGCCAATCTTAATTTTCAGCAAATTTTTATACCTGGGGCTTTTTAAGAATCTAAGCTGTTGCTGGTTAGATGGTAAGAGCTTCAAGAGTTATGAATAGGTTAAAGGATAGAAGCAAGTAGTCACTATTCATAGGCAAAGTTGGTAGCATGGACTCCCAAAGTTAATTTTGCAGACCTTTTTTGTTCAACTTGTAAATATCTGGTAAAAAGAGAGGTGGAATAGGGGATGAGACTTGCAGATTATTAAAAAAAAAAAATTAAAATCATTCCGGATAGCTGAATCTAAAGCTTATGGTGAAGGGCTACAGAAAGAGCTCATGATACTGACTAGATGTTAAAATTTTGGATGAAATGCAGTTTTGATAAATATAAGCTAAAGTACAAGCCGTGGTGAGAAAAGATTGTCCTAACATACATTCACAACAATGATCTCCAATTTAGCTATTGTCACTTAATGAAAAAGTTCTTGGAATTTGTTGGGACAATTCTCTCTAAAGAGCTTAGTATCTGGTATAATAGCAATAGTAAACTCAGAAATAAACAGTATGGAATTGTGGAAGAAAAACCCACCAGAAAACATCATGGTGTGGGAACTTGCAGCCTAGGGGACAAGAATGGATTAGGTGAATCCCAGAGATCTGTTTGGCTCTGGTTTCTGTAGTCTTGCATCTTAAGAAAGACTGGACAGGACCTCTGGGAATCACCTGGTCCATTCTTCTTCCCCAAGGCACAGCTAGCTGTAGCCTTTGCTGGTTGGGGTGGATCTTTGTTTAACTCATTCTTAACCCCCCCAAAACAGTTTTTTGTTTCAGAAAAACCCACTTTCACTGCTTTGTCGGTCTATTCCAGTGCTATTCTGTCTGACTTCTAGAAAGGTTTTCATACTGTTTGACTCAAGTGGGTTTTGGTACAGTTTTAAGCCTGTTACTACTGTTCTCCTTGAAGTGTGGTGACCAAAGTGGATGTGGTAACTTACATCAAATCTTTACCAATACTAAGAGTGAGACAGCTAGTGGTTTTGCAGGCAGTTCCATGTATAGACATTCACTCTGATCTATTTTTTTCTTTTTTCATATTTTATTTTTTCAACATCACAACACTGAGGGTCACTTTGTGGTCTGCTTTAACCTCTACATGCCTTTTAATGAAATTGATAACTGTTTGGCCATCCCATATATGTGCAATCAGCTGTTCTGACCTAACTCTGCAGCTTTGCAGTTCTCTTTAGTCATACTCTAACATTTTTTAATTACTTCCTCCAGTCTTTCAAGATCACGTTGAATTCTTATCTTGTCCTCTAATGTGCTTATTATCTACATTTTCTGAAAGTGTGTGTATTTGTATATGCTTATATATAAAATATGTGTATGTATATGCTTTTATATATATATATGAAAAGAACAGTTTGAGTTATGTTTTGTGTTTCAGCCTACAGTGACTTTAATCAAAAACAAAACAAAAACCGAGCACTGAACCCTGTAATGACTCACATATGGCTGGGAGATAGAATTAATGCTGCTGTAAATATGATTGAATGTGTGTAGTAAGTAAATTTGCAGGAAGTGTATTCAGTTGGTGTTCCTAGGCATACTAAATTTGAGGTGCTTTGTGGTATATTTAAATAGGCCTACATATTAAGGGTCAGGGTATGTGGAGAAACAAATTAGCAACTTATTTCATAAACAACAGAACTAGTGACATCTTTCTGCACATTTTTGTCTTTTGTCTTGAATGCCCTAGTAGTGCTGCTACTGGACAAGGAACAGGGTGTCTTGAATACTAATTTTTTTCAAAATAGAGTCACTGGACAATATTTATTTGGGTTAAAGGCAGTTTGTCACATAAACCTTGCTACTGTAGGAAACCCAGCTGAAAGTAGTGTTCTTACTTGCAAGAACATGATTTACTGTCACTTAGGAGGGTATCTGCTTTCCTTTGTAATAGGCATGTTATAGTACGCTCCAGTTAATATTCTGGGATTGCCACAGCCTCAGAATGGAGAGGTTATGTTCTATTAATTTATTACGGGCTCATAGTCAAGTGGCATTTAATTGTTTGCTAGGACAGGGATGCAGCTCTGTTTTCTTCAGTTATGCTCTAATTTCAACCAACCAGTTCCTTCAGTTTCTTACAATTGCAAAGTACGGGTTGAGGACTTTTTTTTTTTAGTTATTATTTTTACTGGTAATGGTGCATGCACTGGAAATGCATTTTGACATGTACAGTCTTGGCAGCGTAGCTTATGGAGTGGGAGATGGCAGTAAGGAAATAGATGATTTAGCACGTAAGCAGAGAATCCTACTTTATTCTAGCATTACAGTTTTAAAGGAATTATCTAAAAAACTGAAAGAGCATACTCATTTAAAATCACAAAGTGATGTTTATTTTAGGCCTTTCTATTTGTTGATTTTTTTTTTTTTTTTTTTTTGGTTTAGTCACCTAAGTATTTAACAGCATTTGCAGTACTTGTTTATGCTTAGAGATGAGGGGAAATAATGTTATGCTACATGGAGAAAATACAATTCACATGATATGAAGTTCAGCTTTAGTGAAGACTTCTAGTGTTAGAAGAAACACAAATACGCAGTAATGCTTCTGATGTTTCAAAGTTCATGTGTGTAGATTTAAAATAAATTTGGATACAACGTGTTATTTTTAAGCATCTCCTATGAAGGACTACATTCTTTGTGTTGATCCCCACTACTTTAAGTCACTTTGGCAGCTGCATTCTTAGGGGCAGGGGGAACGAAATAAACTGTTAACCTTTGAAAGCCAGAACACAAACAAATAGTGTTTAACTTGCGGACCTTTGTGGATGTTTCAAACAATGGTGTTAATTTTGATTGCCTTTTTGAAGTAGACCCATTCTTTTTGTTCTTGGTTTGGAAGCTAAACATATTGTTTGGAACTTTTCTGCAGCTGTGAAGAACAAAGTTTGTCATGCAGCAGTTTAGTAAGATGACATCATGAGATGATTTTGACTACTGTGGCAATCTGCTTGCGTTTGCCCTTGTGTAAGCGTGATCACTGGCATGTATGTGTTTCCGTTTGGTTTAAATCAAGTAAGCATTGATGGAATTGCTTTCTGTGGCTAATTACTTGATCCCATTGTTTTGGGCTATTGTTATTTTGACATGAAAATCATTCTACTCAATCTCTGTTCCAGTTTGTTCTCCTGAAAGGTGCTCCAGGTAAGTCCTCTTAAGACAGCAGAGTGTTCCTGTAAGGCTGCGTAGGCCTGCTGGTGGGTAACTCAGGGGTGTTTAAATGGTGATGCTCCAGTTCTTTGAAATTCCGGCATGACAGAAGGTCAGTAACTGCGGAGCCTTGCTCATGCCCCCCCATCCCTGGCTTATGGAGTGCTGGAGAATGCAGAGCAAAATACGTCTAAGCTCTTGGTGCCAAACTCTCCTGAGATCGTCTGATATTGCTTTACAATACTGGCTTGCACGTACTTATGTGGACTTTAGCTGGTAGAAATGATGACCAGCCTGAATGTTGGCATTAATACCGTTGTGGCAGGTGGGTAAGGAGCTAATTTTTGCTAGATACATATGGGCCATAAGATATGCTCACACTTACTGGAAACTCTTTGTTTTTGCAGTGTTGTTAGTCTATAGTCAGTCCAGACAAAATATTTGGCCTACCAGGATATGTGAATCATTCTTCTTTGTAAGGCTTCATTTGTCATCTGTGTTCTGAAAATGTTTTGTATGAGGGAAACATTGAATGCACTCAGAAATTTTATTGTTAATGTGCGTTTTTACAGCTGTTATGTAAAAATCGTGCGTTAGTAAGATCAAAATATTATTTAATTGTTTTAACCTGTTGGAACCACAGGAAATATACAGGGTGGGAAACTCCCAAACGACTCGTCCCTCCTCATCACCTGTAGGTGAGCAATGGCATGCAGACTTAAAAAAAAAAAAAACAAACCCACAAAACCACAAATCTTAGCAGCTGGTTAGTTGGTTAGTTATAGGAAAAGAATAGAAGAAAAGGTGCTCCTGTTTTGCTGTTACTTACACTTTGAGCAGAAAAAATACTTTAAAATTTCCTTTATCAATGCAAAAATATATGTATAGTACAAAATTGATGTTAAGGATTGAGTAAACAGATTGACTTCTGGTTTTTTTTTTTTTTTCTTCTTCTTTGTAGGCTGGTTTTAAATGATACTAAGGGCGTGTGCATGTGAATGCAGGTGAGGAGGGCACTGTCTAAAGTCCTATATGGACTTTCAATGTGCATCTCATTACCTGAAGGAATGTGGCAGTTGCTATGAAGTTGAGAGAAAAATAATGTTCTAGTAGACAGTTGAGATGACCTTCCACTTACAAAATTCTGTAAATTTTGAACAAATTTTAAATTAAGTATGATGTCAGGAAGTTTGATGACGTGTGATATGTATGAATGATGTCTGCTGGGATGTCAGCATGTACAGCTCCATGTTGCATATCTTCTCACTAGAGGAATGTGGCTCTGTAAATGCTTACAGGCAGGAAGCATTATAGAAAAATGGTATTTTAAGTAACAATAAGGAATGAAAAAGGGCACTGGAAGAGGAGCTGAGAGATTATAATCATTGTCTTTTAGAGAGCAAGTGTGCAGCGTACAGAGGAAGAATCCTGCGAAGGAAGTGGAGAGATAACTAAAGGACTTGGAACTTGAGGCAGCTTCTTATTACAGAGGATTGAAAAGTAGATCAGGAGGAAGTGACTTTCAGAGCAAACATTTTGCATGTCGGGATGTGCTAAATTATATTTACAGATTGGCATTCAGATGTGGGTAACTTGAGCAAGCTATGAAACAGGAATTTGCAGTGATGTGTGATATGGAACTACAAATAAACACTTGATTTAAGGCTAATGTGAGACAGTTGAAGAAATGAGTTGCATGATATTTCTGCAGCAGTGTCACAGTGTGGGCTATCAAAACGTCCCTTATAAGGGTGATTCTGTCTTTAGAGATTTCAGACTTGAGGAGGATTGTTTTGATTTGGGACAGATGACAAAGACATGTGTCTGAAGATACTGCTTTCAAAACAAGGAAGTGAAGACAGAGGGGATTTATCTGTCTTTACTGCCTTAACTATGTTGTAGTTCATAGGCACTGTGCTGAAAATTTCAAATGAGCTGCCTTGAATCACTTATTACAAGAATATCTTTAATTTACAGAGATACTAATTTTTAACAGAGTTGGCAAATACTATTCAAAATTAATTTTAAATTTTTGGAGGTAATTCCCTAGCTCTAGAATGACACTGTGTCCAGTGTAAAGCAGCATTAAGCTATATTGATGTTGCAATTTAGCAGGAAATGTGGATCTTTCAAATAAGTTTTGAGTCAAATATGTATTTCCTTTGATTCCAAGCAAGTGCTTTTTACTAAAGATCAATGTGTTTTTTGATGTTATGGAAATATTTTTCTGATTGGTCAACTACCAACATGGAAATGCTTTTAGAAGTGATGATTGTTTTGCTTAAGTGTGTGTTGTACCAACTTTAACAAGTTAGTCTTTGCTGTTTCTGTGGAGTATCTTTCTGGTATTGAAAACAACAAACCACGGTACATCTAAACTTAAGTGGACTTAAAGATTTGTTAACTTTCACCTTGAAAATTTTGGAAAGTACATTACCTTCTGTATAAAGAATGTTATTTGTGAAAGGACTCTTCATTGTAAAGCCAGATGCATATTGTAAAGCATGCTTATTTTGGCTTCTCGTTTCTTGGCTTGAAGAAAGGACCACTTTTTTGCTGCTATATCTTTTATACAGATGTGCATTTTATTTCTTGCTTAATTTTACTGTAATCCTTCATGTGCACATTTGATGACAAAAAAGTAGCAGAACATCCTTTACAAAGCATTTGGATACTTTACTACATAACAAATCATCACTTTGAATTCTGGGGAAAAAATGGGTATAATGAAACAGCTGAGATCCAACATGTCAGAATTGAGCTTGAGAATAAACGTTCTGCATTTTCAGCTGCCCAGCTGAAAGATAGTGCAAGATAGTGTTTTGTAACATGAAATATGTAATTACTATGTGTAAGAAGATGCAAAGGATTTTTTTATTTGATGTAAGCACTGTCATAATGCTCCATATTCTGTTTTGCTCCAGTGTTGTTGATTACTTACTTACACTTTGTATTATTTGGTAAGAAGACATGAAGAACTTCTAAAGAAATATTACAAAATATTCCAGGTTATCTCAAGGATAAAATTGATTTTATTCTTCATGGCAATCTTTCCTTATTTCTGTAGGAAAAGGTGTATTATTTTCTTAAAACCGGAATACAAGCCTTTGCCTTCATTCAGATATGAAGCCCAAATCCTCAAGTTCAGGGAAAACACACTGCTCTGTCACAACAGAACTTGTCATTCTGATATGGAGGGGTCTGTAGAGCTTGTCAACACAGCCCAAGGCAAATCCTTCTCTGTCAATAGGATGGTACAGTGAAACAATTCAAGGAACCTGTCTTGGAGGATTTGTCTGCATAGTGTTTCCACTGTGGGACTTGTGACGTGGGGGATACAGTCTGCATAGGTAAGGGTGTCTTATCCTTAACTAAAAATTCCCTTTTTGAAAAAGTGTAAGAAAATGTTTGTGTAATAGTACCTATTGCATTTTCTGATGTAATCATTTGTTAAGAAACATCTGTTTCCCCTGTTGGATAGTTCTGAAATAATATCCATATTAAGTGTCATCTTAGTACGTTACTACAGTAGTGGCAACAAATTTAGTTTTGGCTAAAGATTAACAGTTGAAAAGGTCAGTGGAAAACAAAACCCAAATGCTTTCCACACAACCAGCTATTCTTTTCAGCTTCTTTCCCTTGGCCTTGTCCCCCCACCCCAGACCTCAGACTTTTCATGGGTATATCTCACTTAGCTTCTTTTGCTTGAACTTGTGAAATCTAACTTCAGTTTTCAAATTTCAACCAAATGATTTTGTATATGGGTAGTCACTGCTCCTCATATAGTCTAGACATGAAGTTTATATTGCACAGTTTTTTTATAACATCTGAAATAATTTTAGATTTAAGATTTTCTTTCTCTCTTTTCAGCCTTCTGTTTATACACTAGTGAACTCAGTGACTATTTCTTTGTCTGAGACTTGCCTCAGACTTCATGCTTTATAGTTTTTGTGGTTCTCTTTAAACATCTTTAGATTTGTGAACTCAGCCTAAACTCGATTTTCAGTATCCAGTTGTTGGACATTCTTCATGGGCAGCCTGAGGATACAATAGTTATTCTTTCCAAATGGGTTAGTTAAGGAGAGATAAAGTAACAGGTTAGATAGTTACTTATTTGCTACTAGCTTACAATTCTACAGTATCTTCCCTACAGTTAGACAATGTACATGAGAAAATGTAAACTGATGTCTTTTCTATTTTTTGGGGTCCTTCTGGGTACTTAATGCAATGGTTGGGTTGAGCTTTTGCTATCTATTGCCTGATAACTTTTTATCTGAGTGGGGCAGTAGCAATGTCTTCTAGATGGCAGCTCTGTGGCTTCCACTGAGAGAAGAGTACGCTGTGGGCACTGGTGTGTTTGAATGCCACTGCAGCAGTTGATTCGTGTTTTTATGCTTCTAGGTGATTCTTAGCCTAGTGCAGATGAGCAAGTGTAGGCATCCCTGTTCGCTGTACAATCCAAGTTTGTCATACATTGATGGCAAACAGAATTGTAGTTTCCTTGCCTGTTCACTTCGGACTAAGGCAGTGTACTTCTCATGTTTTTCCAGTAGATGCAGGAGACTTTTACCAGTGTAGCGAAAAATGTTTTCCTCAGCTGTTTCCTCTATCTCATTTAGAAGAAGAAAGCTTTGAGGGGAAATGGAGGTATTGTGCCCATAGCTGTGCATTGATGAGTTCAGCATTGTCACGATGAGTCCCTCTCCCAGCCTCTTTGCATGGCATTAAGAAGAAATAATCACTGTATCTCTCCCAAGAGATAAGCTTTCCAGAAAGACCTGGAAAATCTTGAGAAAAATTATGATTAGTTCATACTCTACCTATAAACATGCAACTCTGAGGTAGCAGATGTATGTGGAATGTATATGCAATGCAAAGGAGACTGTAGAAATTCCAGGTCTACATTGCAAGTGTATTGCTGTAGATGAGGATATTGGGGTGCAGGGGGAGGTTGCTGTGACTATTCAGAGTTGCTCTGGTAGGTTCTGCTCTACATATCATCTGATCCTCCAGGTAAAACGGTGTGAAGCTGGGCATTTATGCTGCCAAAATATGGATCATATGATTATGGGCATATTCTATGTCCATTATTTTATTTCTGTCTGTAGGGCTGCCTTATTAGATCTTGCAACACTGAACTGATGTTCTGTTCTAGTGAGGAACATAAGAGTGGCTTTTGCCTCTTCAGTTTAAATTGAAGGCCATAATTAAACTTTTTTTCAATAATTGTTCTGTTTGGTTATGTTCCGGTTTAAGTCATGAAGGAGTTGCCAAATTCCCTTTTTTGTTTATTCTGATTGACACAATAGAGTTGGGGTCTGGTAGGGTTAATAAGGCAAGAAGATTTCTCATCAGAGATACATTCAGGAATGGGATTTTTTTTTTTTTAATTTTCTCCCCCTCCCCTCCTTGGGGGAAAGATGCTTATAAATATAAGCCAAGATCCAGATACTTAGCAGAACTTTTTTTTTTTTTCATTTTAAATTGAGAGTAGGTTTCCTGTTAAGTTCATAACTCCCTTTTCAGTTTTATATAGCAATTCTTGTGCTTGCATTGGAAAAATTGGATTCTTACCATTTTACTTACCTATAATAAGATTTGTTGTTTCCAGCTCAACAGCTAAACATTCTATTTTTTCTGTTATTGCAAAGCCTTGGATTTTTTTTTTTATTTTGAAAGTAGGTTTTTAACTCTGAATGTTCTGAAGTTTGAGTGCTCAGTCTCCACTAAATTATTTTCTCCTCTGTTTTTTCCATTGACAATAAACTTAACAAAAAAGTCCATGAGGCTAAATAAATGATGACAGGTGCAGGTACAGGATAAGGGTAATAGGATGATGTGTGCAAACTCTGTAACTCCTTTTTGTAAATTTGTATTAAAACATGTAGTTATTAAATAATACAAGTCTTCAGAGGCCAAGCGTGCGAGATGTGCATACAACCCTTGAAAGTCATGGTGATGCCAAACAATACTGGAAATGCCTATTAAAATTTAAAACTGCATTCACTGTATAACTGGACACAGAATGTACTATAAAGCCGGGGATATTGTTTCATGATTGCTGAGTTTTCAGTATATTATCCGTTGAGATTTCTGAAACACAAGTCCTGTTGAAAGACCTGAAGTTTTTACCAGCTGATTAATTAGTTCTATACGACTGTTTTGCTAAAACAAGAGAATAGCAACAAGTTACAAATGTTAGGCAGTAGAAAGACTGCCTCTTTTCTGTCTGCAGCTCTCCTCAATAATTGTCAAAATATTTTTATTCTTGCTAGAAAGCATTAAGTAACTTGCCTCAGCTGCCACCTGAACAAAAATCAACCCCAAAAGCCAACTCTGATAAGTTGCACAAAAACCAGGGAGACCTGGAGGGCAAACAAATAAACAAACACCACCACAAAAAAACCCAAACCACCACCACCAAAAAAACCCCTAAACTAAAAAAAAAACCCCAGTAATTACTTCTTCCATTTTCCTCATATGTTTTCTACAGAAGTTTGGGGCCTTTGGATCTACAAGTGGATTCTGTCATTTATTTAAGTAATGGATAGCAATAGGTTTTATAGTGTATGTGGTCAGCCACTTGAGGGAGGTAATACATAGAAAGCATGAGGGTGAAAAGGTAAGACTTGTTTCTGCGCTCAGGAGGGTTTTTAACCTCTGTGTCGGGAAGATCTTTTTGCTAGATTATGTCAAGCTCTGTATGGTTGAAATGTTGTTCAGCGATGGGGCAGTGAGGTGCGGAGCATTGACTCTTGTTCAACTTCTTTTCTGCAAACCTTTGGTGCTCTAACTGAAGCATAAGAAAAGTATGTGCCTCATTTGGTTCTCTATACTGTGCATGTAAATTAAAATACATCTGCATTTCCAGTTTCCAGGATGGGGGAAGGAAGAAAGCAGTAGACACAATATCTTGCTTTTGCGGGGGGGGAGATGTGTGTGCCTGTTAAGGATTGTTTTGGATCTGTTCCTCTTTTGTGTTGTTGTACCTCTGCATTTAAATCTTTCCTGCTTCTGATAATTTCAAGTTATTACAATCATGTTGTGATTGTATTGTGCGTAAGTAGGACATAACCTGAAACCTGGCTGGAGTATATGGAAAACTACTTCAGTTTGAAGACAAATGGCTTCTTTATGAGTTGCACCTTAGAATATTTATGTTGCAATATTAAGTGTGTTTTTGTCACGGTTATTGATTCAGCATAATGTAGTAAGTCTGTAGAGGCTACCTTACTAGCTATCCGTAGTACCGTCATGATTTAAAGAAAAACCTGCAAAAGTCATTGGTGGATTTTTTTTCCCCCTCTCATATTCTTTCACAGAAAGTAACAAATAAATGAGGAAATTAATCTAGCAAGTTTTTTTTTCCTGATTAATGTTACTTTTATTCAGTGCCATACCTATTAGGGATACAGAACTGCAAAACAGGACTGAAATTGGAACTTGGACTTTTCTGTTACAATGCAATAATAGTTACTCTTGTCATCATGACTACAAGAAAGTAAAAGATGAGTAATGAGATGGATTGGGGAAGACTCCTTGTATAAAGTTGAGACTGGGGTAACTGAGAAACAGAAGTAAAAAAGAGATACGTAGGTAGAGTGTCTGCCTGGCTGAGTAAGGTGGGTAGATGCTGCACTGTTACCTTAGTAACAGTTGATATAAAGTAGATGTACCTTCAGGAAGCTGTCATGGTTTGTAGGAAGATTCTTATGCATCTGACTGGTAGCTTTTTCTGTTTCATTAGTATTAGTGCTCCTTAGACTTTTTTCATTCTGACAGAGCGGCGATTTCTTCTTAAATCTCCATGGAGACTTTTTGGAGTTAAAATTAGAAGAGATTATGTACACACAGCATTGTCTTGTCATCCATAACTTCTCAGTTTTCTACACTAATCCCAAGCATTTGTTAAGTGTGTGATGACTAGATTGTAATACTGTACGCAAGAAAAGAAATGTTAGAAAGGAGAAGGCTGTTTGTCTTTGACAGTGTTTTTCTGCCATGCTCTTCTTTCAGTCAGACTGATAGCAAACGCTGGTTAGCTTAATAAAGAAGCTTGCAGCTTATAAATTTAGAGAGCAGCTCTCATCTGTACATGCATTTCAATTATTTGGCATACTAAACCAGAAAATGGGATAAGTAAATTTCAAAGTACTGGTACTTTTGGTAATAATAGAGTGATAAAACTTTTTACTTTGGCAAATAGGTTATTTGCAAAATAGAGATTTTGGTTTTGCTTACAATATTTATCAAATAGAATACCTGTTAATCTTTTGTTCTTGTGGAGCAGGCTTACATGTTAAAATGCCCTTCATAGAAGGGCTAGTGGAAACAATTTTCAGTGTATTATATGGCATATTTCCTGAATTTTGAGTCTTACGTTTACAATGGTTTCTTCCTTATTTCTAAAATTAGACACACTAAGATATATATTTCTAAAATTATACAATATATGCTCTTGTTGCATATGTATGTATTTTTTGGGTAACGTGAAAATATTGTCATCCTGAACAAACTAATCTGCCATAGTAATTTTTTCTTTTTTCTTTTCTCCCCTCCTTTCTTGGCCTCTGTATCAGATGTTCCAATGGAAGAGATGTAGTTTGTGCAATTCATCTGTGTTGTGGAGGGATTTTTTTTTTTTTTTTAAAAAAACCTCAGTAGCCACTGGTCATGTAGGGAGGTTGGAAAAATGAGAAAAGGATAAACCTGGAAGTGTAGGGCTTTTTCCTTAGATTGTAAAAATTATTTCCTTGATGGATAAAGCAGTTAAGTTCTTGCAGGTCCAGTGAAGGGAACTTCAGGGTTGATTATTATTATTGTTATGGACTGATAAAGCTGGAAGCTTTTACATTATATCAGAAATAAATGTGACATAGAATACTCTGGTTTTCAGTGGTTTGATGAACTTAAAAAAGGAGAGATTTCAGACTGGCTGTTAATACTGATGTGTTTGGTTATAATATAATGGTAGCAGAGTTTAGTACTTAATTTGTCAGATTAAGGAATGTGGAGGGCTAGAACTGTTGATGCATAGTGATTTTACAGCTGATAAATCGTAACTGAAAGAAACTTTTGTGCTGCCATGCTCTCTTGGCAGTTTTCAACTTGTGTAACAGCCACTTGAAGGGCATGTTTAAGAACAGCCCTTAGGCTTTTTGTACTTAACACTGAGGATTGGTCTTATTCCTACCCAGGCAAAGGCTAAGGGAAGTGGAAAGGTGGTTTATAACCAACTTCCATTGCCCTCTGGTCCTTTGCTGCTGTTCTGGGGCACTTGGCCAAGCGTACATAATGTGAAAGGCTTGCTAGTAAACCACATTATTTGAAGACAGAGAATACATGCAATTTGCAACAATTTGTACATATTACGAAAAAGATTGCATTTAGCAAGTAGCAAAGAAACAAAGTTGTGTTACAGACTTGTTTAACATTGTATTTCATAATAATGTGCATTTTGCATCTCAGTAGTCCTTAAAAAAAAAAGTCCAAGTACTTTCAGACATATTAGTCTTATATGACAGATTCTTCATTCATTAGGAGTTGAATTCTTGCTGATCTTTTCCCCTGTTAGAAAGTAGTAGCTCCCCTGTTCTCTGTTCATCCCAAAGGCATTGTATATTCTAAAGAAGGTGAAAAGTATTTCTTAAAGTAAATTCTTTTGTACTCGGAGAAGTTATTTACTTCCACTGTTTAAATATTAAACTTGACTGAAGAACAAAACCAATATTTTAGTATCATTTGTAGTTAACTCGGATTACATAATTCTGATTGTTCTATACATTTTACGTAAAACACTTTCCTACTAGTTTCAGTTTTTAGCTTATACATCTCTACTATTCCTGGATCTGAAATGTACTCTTAAAAAAAAAAAATAAAAATCTTAAACCCACTCACCCCTAAAAAGCAAAAAAACCCCCAACCTTTAACATTACTATTAGAATTGTAGTACACCTTTTTTAGTAGTACAGATGTTAAAGCCATTCTACTATAAGTGTTCACAGGTCAGTGTTCTCTCTCCTTCCCTTTTCTGTGCAGGACTAAGGCGGTCACTGATTGAATATTGTTTTCAATGTATCAGGACCTAATTTTGCCTTCATTCATGGTCATTAATTTGTGTCACTTGAAGACAGTTAAGTGCGTTTTGTCTTTGGCATGTTGAGCTACAGCATTAGCTGTTCTCCAGAACATAATTAAATGATTGGAAGTTATTACTACTAAGGGAGAGAAAGCATCTACCATTCTTCCAGAAATAAAACATTATTACAACTCAAGCCAAATAGGATCAATAGCCCCAAGATATTATTTATTAAATACCTAGGTCAAGTGCCTAAGTTTTTATCATGAAACATGTTGGTATGTATAGAGATATTTACAGATATTTCTGTGATTCTCTCTTCAGACCTGACTTACATTTGAAAGTTTTTTTACTCCTACTAATAAAAATCAAGGCTGGTATGCATTTAAAATATATAGCATATTTATTTATATGCCCAACTTCTATGTTTTGTTTTCTTGCTTGTTTTGTAAAATGCTATGTGATGTAAAGTATTCTGATGCTTTTACCCATGCAAAAGAACTCCAGAGGGGCTGCTGACATTGAATCCATTTGTTGCAGTACTATGCAGTACTCTGTGTTTATCTCTCCCAAATTGGAATTGATCCAGTAAAGAAATCTTTGAGGTAGTCCATCAGAATCCACAACGTTGCTGAAATAAATATGCTGTATTTAAGCTACTAAGGAGTGATCACATCACCTTTGAAACGAACAGTAGTGTTACATAGGTGAGGATTTAAAAAAAAAAAAAAGTAGAACTTAACATTATTTAGAATTAGTTTCACTTCTTAAGATAATGTTTACTTTTAAACCTATCCAACCTTCCTTTAGATTGTACATTGTCTATCTCAAAGCTGTATTAGATCATTCATTCTTTTGTTAATGAATCACTAGAATTATTTGTTTGACAATGAATCACAAAGCAGGTTTGAGTGAAGCTTATTGAGGAGTGTATTATTATCAAATTTGCATCACAAATGCTACATTCCTACACGTATTTAATTGGGTTTCATTGAGTTACTGATCCTGTTCTTCTTCTTTGCTGCTTCTTTCTCCATTCTCTGCCTCATTTTATCTCATTCTCTAAAAGGACAGCTTGAATTCAAGCTTACTACCTTTGATAGCCATTGCGTTTTCTTTTCTATTGCTTTAGTGTGATAATTTGCCAAGCCCATATTTTTGTAGATAAGAATCTGCTCTAGCTGTAAACGGCACCATTTACTAACTTGCACTAACACTATTTTTTACAAGTAAGATTAGATGTAAAAATGTTTTGATTACACTGAAATTACCTGGGTAGATGTTCGGAATTCTATTAAAAGCAGAATTTTACAGTGTAAAATTAGCTGATAATGTAGAGATTAGTTTCTAAGTCCTGTCAAAGAAAAGATGAACTGCTAGTGCGTGGAAGTAGTCTACACTGTGGAGGTGTATCATTCAAGTTTAGGAGTTAAATTGTTGGTAGTTTCTAATCTTACACTTCTTTGTATCATACAGTCAATTTTCATGTGAGTCAGATTTTAATTACAGGTGTGTTTTGATTTTCAATAAGTTCTATGTTATCTTCAAGAGCTTTCTTCTATTCTTCAAACTGTTGCATTAGTATGTCCCTGTCATAACAATATTATTGGTGGCATCTTAGGTAGCATTAAAAACACTTGACATCTCTGAGAAAATAGGGTTCTGAACATGTTGACCCAGTCAGTAAACCCTAAAAATGTTTTCTGTTACGGATATGCCTAGTTAGCTTAGCATCTCTGTTTCTGAACATACTTGATTCTTGGTAGAAGAAAATTGGGTAAATGTAGACTGCGGTGAAGTAACAACTGGGAGGTTCGTAATGTGTTGAGTTTTTAATTTACCCTACTTCATTTTGTATGGTTCATAATGCTTTGGCTAGTTGGCTAGAGGATGTTCTTTGTGGAGTAGTGGGGATTTAGCGCTAATAACACATTCAGTCTTAAGAAAACTGCAAAATCTTTATTGGGTTTGGTATTTGCTTGAATTTGTTCTGGATTTTTTATGGTTGCTGTTTGGTTTTTGTTTCCTTTTTAGAAGAGGAAAAACATGAAAAGGCAAAATAGAATAACAGGAAAGCTTCAATACAGTACAGAATTTATGGGTGAACAAAAAAGCCAAGAGTATGTGTATTATATTAACAGGCATAATTTTAGTTTACTGTATGTTTTGACACTGTTCATGAATTTGATTCTGTATAGGCATTTTTTTTTCCTTAAAACCTATGAGCTAAACAACGTGCAGTCAGGATGTGTACCTTTTTCCCATGTTCATACCCTTCCTTTTGTTTCTCCATCCACTTGTCAGGATGTGCAAGATCTAGCCATTGAGATGTAGAGTTTGTTTCTTAATAGGTGTGATATTTGGGTTTGCTCTTGCTAGGCAGTGTCAAGGCTTTCAGCAGCCTCTGCTGCCCTCTCCTGCTGTGCTTTCTGGCTTCTGTTCTTGCAAAAATGAGTGTCTTTCAGAAGGCAGGCAGGATAAAATGGACCCTTCAGGCTTTGGAAACTGATAGGATAGAGGGTTCCATGCACTCTGGTGCTCTTCTATAAAGCAGAGATATTTATAGCTTAACATGGGTTCCCCTACCTCCTAAAGCATATCAGTGTTAGTTATGGGCCGGGGAGAAAGACCTCGAGCACACTACTTAGATTAACGTGAAGGTGAATAAAAACCATGTGAAATTGTCATGCTATTTGTGCTGGAAGTATTAGTGGTAGAAGTGTTAGACTAATCTTGCATGTTCAGGAACTTCTAATACACTTTTTTCATATTCCTGGGCCACAGGTGGTAGGAAAAACATCTTAAATTGTATTGTTAGTGGTACAAGAAAAAGATGCCAAGTATGGAAGGTATACATTTCTTGTGTAATTTAGGTGATCTAGGCAACGCTTGACTAGATGCAGGCTAGAATAACAGTTTGCCTTCCTTTTAAAAAAGAGGCATAATCTCTCATTTCATAAAACGTTTGCATATATAGTTAAAATGAGGAAAATAGTATTGAAGGTTTGAAAGTGAGAATTCTGTGTAAAGTTATGTAGTAGGGTATGAAAACTACTTTGATAATTCTTTCTCTAGGAATTAATTGCTCTGAGGATAGTTGGTGGGAGCACTAAGGAAAGGATTAGAAGAGTGTCCTGGAAAAAGTCATGTGGGGTTTTGCATGGATCCCATTAAATGGTGTAACAGTGTCTTTGAAGGCTCCTGTTTTGGATAACAAATAGAAATACAGTTTAGAGAGAGTGTCTGAAAATACATTTAATTGAGCGTTGTATAAATATGCAGTGAAAACAACTAGGACTTGGATGACATTGTAAAGGACAAAGAGTACTTAAAGTGCAGACCTCTGTGGGAAAAGTAATGTTTACTTCAGAAAGTATCATCTATCAGTTTGACAAATAAAGCTTAACTGGCATAAATTTCTTATAAAAATCTGCTTATGTAAAGACATTACTGGAATCTAGTTGCATAGTGAAACCTTTCTCAATATATTAATCTGAAATGGTGAGTGTCTATTCTGTCATTTTTGCACATTTATTCTAGCTATCTGTATTACAAAATATGTTTTATTTACCCAGCATACTTTCTGCTTTCAAGTTCTGGTACAAAAGGCTGCAGCACTTTGCTAATTCAGTAGGCATGTGTCTCGGGTGGAAATTGGTCTGACAATCCTGAAAATAAAAATACCACGTAAGTTGTTATCTCTCCTCTGGGGAACGTTGTAGGTGCATTTATGATATTATCAGTGGCTGCTGGCAAGTGTTTGACTGAGCAGGCTTTAGCTGGATCACGAGATCATATTCTTCCCACAGCTGAGACAAGTTTCTTTTCCTCCATGCCGCAAGTGATGCAGAACTTCATGAAAGGATTTGGAAAGGCTGTGTATTCCACAATAGGCATTGAGTAATTGGTTGGGTGCCCAATGCACATGGATTGACTCTTATTTTCTCGGTCTAATTTGGCTCAAAACTCATCCTAGAAGAAAAGGGTTTTGATGTTTTAAAAGTAAACTAGGTAACACCTTGTTTAAACTCTGCATGCCAGGCTGTACTGTTTTACAGAGCATTTGGTAGGTTTCGGATAACCCTGAAGTTGAAAAAAATCGGTACTGAATTAAGGTGACAACATGCACAAGGAGAGATGTCTTGGAATAGTTTAAGGGGTATCTTTTTGATGTGTCACTTTTAGCATGCAGAGAAATTATTTCCTCTTTGTAGTTGTGATGATCTGGAAGGATACATTTAATAACAGTTGGAAGTAATTTGGAAATTTGCTACTCAGACTGTATTAAACATGCAAGTCCCGCAGGATTTTAAAGTTTGTAGGGCTTTTGCGCTTTAGTATCCTTCTGCATGTAGTGGCAGGGCTGGACAATAGCGTAGTAGTTTAATTTGGAGGTTGCATGTTGAAGACGGTGGTGCCTGTAGCCCCCAGGGGGTCTTCACTGATAACCTGCTAGGCCTGGGAGTTGGGAAACAATGCCGTAATCGTTTGCTCTTATTTTGATTTTTGCATTTTAAAACTAAAGGGGCCACTTCTAATTGAGGGTTTCAGTTTTGTGATAGACATCTGGATAAAAGCAGATGAATAAACTCTAATGTCTTTGGTGGTAGGTAATGATTCTGAATACTTGCTTAACATTTCTATTGATTATTATGATTGTGTTATAAGCTGAATCCAGTTTGTTACAATTATTGTTGACTTATACATTTAGACACTCATAAATGGCATATTGATCAGATAGACGACATGCTGGAGTCCTAGCCAGTAGCTGGGATTAGAACATGGTAGCTTTGTATGTCTATGTGAATGCTTTTTTTGTTTGTAGATAGCATAGTTTTATTAGTAACAAATCTGGTGTGCCACTGTTCTTCACCTGTTTGCAATATGTACGTATGGATTATATGCAAAAGTGAAGCAAGTCCTTGGCTTTCCTAGTCATTAATCATTTATATCACTCTTGTGTTTTTTCGGCATGTCTGAACTAACACTTTAGAGCTTCTGTGAAGACAATTCTAGCCTAAGCCAATGTTCTTTATATACAGGTGATACTTATTTCTGGAAGAATTTTAGGATAGTCTTCCACAGTTGAACTCCTGTTCAGTGATTTTCCTTTGGAACTTCGGGTGCAGTTTTCATTTAGTTTCTCTTGGGAGGTAAGAGTGGAGCGTTGGCTTTGGTTTCTTTCCTAGACTAGGGTTTTTTCCTCATTTGTTTTGGTTTTTTAAAAAAATTTTTTTTAAACTGTTCTCTCTGAGTGACTGCAGCTCGTTGCTGATAGGTAGGCAGCTCTCCCAAATTAAATATTTAAGGTTTAGTCATGTTTAGTCATGTAAAGCAGATTTTGCCTGAATGTGCCAGAACGAAACGACTTAGTCTGATACATCTGGTTCTGTTCCACTATTGAAATTCTTGTAGGGTTCAAAAATAAGAACAAAAGGTAACAGAGAACACCAGTACAGAACAGTTGTCCCTGGTTGTACATTTTTTGTCCTCCAGAGGACATTCCAGAAGGGTAGAAATCCTTTTGGGTACAGTTGATACACTTTTTCTACAGAATTACAGTGTAAACAGAAAGAAGGCTTCTTGAGCCCTTTAACAATATTTCTTCTATACTGCATTTTTCATTTAGAGTACTACACAATTTCAGGTTCTGTATTTGAATGTAGTCCACATGAATATGAACACACCACTTACACTTGAGAACTTGAGATAGGGAATGTTTTCCTTGTGCAGACTCTGTAGATGGAACATTCATGCTCCATGCGTGGAGAATGAGAAAACACATGGACACATTAGCTGGAATGCATCTGGCACGTCTTTTCCTTGGGGAGATGGAGTGTTCCATAGCTGTGAGCTGTTTTCTTTTCAAAGTGGCAGAAAAAGTTGTTCTATATTCGTTCTTTATCCAAGGTATTCTGGCTTCCTGAATTCTTTTGAAACTTGAGAACAGACTCCATCTTGTACTCCACATATATTGTGTCCCTGCTGCCACAGAGATGGAAATGTTGAAGTGCTCTACCAATCATACTTTATCAAAACAAAAAAGACCAGGATCTTTACACTGAGAGATTGTAGTCTTGAAAAGGCACTGAACATCTCCTGAGAGTTGAGGGCCTGTGGCTGTCACAAGTTGACATCACCTAAAGTCAGGCCACCTTTAGTGCCAGACAAGTTTTTTGTCAGCAAGCTCATGAAGTGCTGCTATCTTAACAAGTCCATTTTGAGAATATTACCTCTCTGTCTACATGATAAATTTGACAACCTATTCAGCATCAGGTCATGCAGTAAAATCCAGGAAGACAAAGTTACTATATGCTTGAAGTGCTACGTTTTCAAGATCTCATGCCTTGGGGAGTATGGCTCCTTGTGCCAGGGAAGTGAAATTAAGAAGCCAGAATTATGACAGTAGCAGTCATTGTCCTTATCCGAGAGTTCTAGATTTGCCTCCACAAGACCTGCATTCCTTTTCTGTGGCTATAGTTCAGGCATTCAGCCAGCGAGTATCTGTTACAACATGCTATCACAGAGAAGAATAGTGTAAATTTATTTTATTCTAAGCAGGTTCATCTTTACTTTTCCAATGAAAATTCCTCACCTTCATGGAAGAAGTACCCTGGAACCTTTCCAGAAAGTGGCCTCTGTTGGAACCATTATTTTTTTCTTGGGAAAGGTGTACTGCAGTGATTAAACTTGCTGAAATAAGTAGAGGATGTCCTTCAGTGTGGAAATGTTGACAATGGAACCATGTTGACAAACCCTCAGGGGTTTGTATCCTGGGTCCAGTACTCTTTAATATCTTCATCAATGAGATGGACAGTGGGTTTGAGTGCACCCTCAGCAAGCTTGCAGATGACACCAAGCTGAGTGGTGTGGTTGGCATGCCTGAGGGACGGGATGCCATCCAGAGGGACCTGGACAAGCTCGAGGAATGGGCCTGTGTGAACTTCATGAGGTTCCACAAGGCCAAGTGCAGGGTCCTGCACCTGGCAACCCCCAGTACAGGCTGGTGGATGAAGGGGTTGAGAACAGCTCTGCCAAGAAGGTCTTGGAGGCACTGGTGGATGAAAAGTTGGACGTGAGTCTGCAATGTGCACGCACAGCCCAAAAGGCCAACTATATCCTGGGCCGCATCCAAAGCAGTGTGGCCAGAAGGTGGAGGGAGGTGATTCTGCGCCTCTACTCTGCTCTGGTGAGACCCCACCTGCAGTACTGTGTCCAGCTCTGGAGCCCTCAGCACAGGAAAGACATGGACCTGTTGGATCGGGTCCAGAGGAGGGCCACAAAACTGATCAGAGGGCTGGAACACCTCTCCTGTGAGGACAGGCTGAGAGAGTTGGGGTTGTTCAGCCTGGAGGAGAGAAGGCTCTAGGGAGACTTCTAGGAGTTGCAGTCTTCCAGTACTTAAGGCAGCATCTGAGAAAGATGGGGACAGACTTTTTAGCGGGGCCTGTTGTGATAGGACAGGGGGCAATGGTTTTAAACTAAAAGAGGATGGATTTAGACTAGATAGAAGGAATATATTTTTCACCATAAGGGTGGTGAAATGCTGGAACAGGTTGCCCAGAGAGGTGGTAGATGCCCCATCCCTGGAAATATTGAAGGTCAGGCTGGATGGGGCTCTGAGCAACCTGCTCTAGTTGAAGATGTCCCTGCAGGGGAGTTGGACTAGATGACCTTAAAAGGTCCCTTCCAACCCAAAGATTCTATGCTTCTATGTTTTGTGGTCATGTTTTATCATCTGTCTGCAGCCTGGATGTCATTGCCTGTTAAGGAAATCTGATTAACCTCCTGAATCCTCTCTGTGGTGCGTTGACACTGGCCAGTGGATAAGCTCTCACCAAGCTGGTTGCTCACTCGCCTACAGCAGGATAGGGAAGAGGATCAGAGGGGCAAAAGTGTGAAGAATTTGTGGGTTGAGAGAAAGACAGTTTAGTAAGTGAAGGTGGGAGGAAGAAATTGGAAAAAAAAAAACCACCAAACTGATACAAAAGTAATCAATCTCCACATCCGCCCAGCAGACCAAAACACAGCCTGTCTCCAGGCAACATCTACTTTGGTTGGGAAAACTCCCCTAGTTTTATTACTGAGCATGATGTCTTATGGTATTGGAATATCTCTTTAGTCAGTTTGGGCCAGCTGTCCCAGCTGTGTCCCCGCCAACCTCTTGGCCATCCCTAGCCCTACTCTCTGGGCTGGGGCAGAGCAAGAAACAGAGATAGCCTTGATGCTGTGCAAGCACTGTTGAGTGACAGCTAAAACATTGGTCGGTTATCAACATGGTTTTAGTCATGTATCTAAAACACAGCACCATACGGGCTGCTGTGAAGGAAATTGACTTTACTGCAGCTAGACCCGGTACATTTTGTCCCTGAAAGTCTCCAAATTCTGTCATTTCACTGCTCACAGGGTAGAAGGGGAATACCAGTTTTTAGGAAGTGAACACTTGCTTTAATCTTTCTTCTTAGCTAAGCCTTCCAGGTTCAAAAGCAAGCAACTGAAGCACGAGGCTGATTTCAACAAAGGCATTTGTTCCTTTGCCTCAGTGCAGTTGGGCTTATTTCGCACTGCTTTCCTGAAGTGAACAAGCTGTTCTTCTTTGACTTCCTGCCCACTGAAATCAGACAGAATTACTTCTTACTCCACGTTGTCTTCAGGACATTCTTCAGGAGTTATTAAAAGACACCTAGACGATACCAGTCTCTGGAGTTAGCTATTATGCGGAAGCTGAAAACTGTACCAATACAAGTTGTGGAGTATCTGGAGTTATTCTTGAATCCTTAATGAGGACAGATCTACTTCCTGTAAGACTGATTTCGGTTTTTAAGTTTGATTCTGCAATTACATACTCAGCTAACCGCTATGGTAAATCAGTATGTCTTCCTTCTAAGACGGATGACCTATTTATCTTACGTGACTCATTGCACCAAATGTTACCTCAGATGACTTCAAGTATCTGGAATTGTTCTGAGCTCTCCTGGCAAGCATTCCTTCAGTGAGTGTGTCAACAGTGCTCAGACTTGCTGTGATAGTACTGTTCAGTACTTGTACTTCCCTGAATCCTCCAAAAAAGTGACATCAGATGTGTTTCATGAGAGTTGGGAAGCTTATTTTCACTGTCATGTTGTTCAAGGATGGTGGTCTTGGTTAGAAAAGAAGTTTTACATCAATGCTGTAGTTCTCTGGACTCTTTGAAATGAGTGAAAGCTTGGGTGTGATGGGCAACCTCACTGCTGTTTACTGGATTGACAGGTAACATGATGTAGAGTCATTTCTCTTTTAATAAGCAAACTGTTTTTTGGGATAGGTGCATGGAAATTAATGTCAGCAGTTCACCCATGTGGGGCTTCAAACTCTGATGTGCAAATTTGCGGTGTCTTGCTTATAAAACACGAGCAGCAGACAAGATATTCTAATCATGATGTTGGAAGTGGGGTATTGACCTGTTTTCCCTCCTTCCCAACTGGAAGCTCTTTTTCTCCTAAATGAGTTTGTAGCCAAACTTTCTTGGATACCTCCTGATTACGTTAGGGTATGTATCTGGCCATACGTATGTTTTTCTGGTTCTATTGTTAAAAATCCTTCTAGCCCAAGGAAAGACAAGGTATATCACTGATAATCCATTTGTTTTAATATAGGTGAGAAAATTTTGACATTTGGACCTTCTGCAATTTTTGTTTTGTGTGAAAGGGTAGAGGAGATTCAAGGCCTTGCTTAGCTTTGTGGTCTTTCACATGTGTGTATGCACCTTATTTTTCAAGACTGGTTGAATGCATTTCTTATTCTGTGTTAGAATGTTCTCCAGTCTCAGGTGACAAGGTGTTAGGCATTGCATGAGCACTGTATCGCTCAGGCTCTGGTTCTTGGGGAGCAAACTTTCTGTAGTGTTATTCCATCTCTGTTGTTTCCTGTTATTACGGGTGGAGTGTAGTAGTCTCTTTCGGTTCCAGTAATTTGCTTTTTTTCTGTCTCAAGTAACTGAATTGTGAGGCTTTCTGTGGGTTAGAATTCATATTAGGTCATTTAATTTATATCCTGGCAGGGCTTCAGAAGCATGTAAAAGTGTTCTTAGCTGATGTTTTCTTCAAAACTACTGTATAACCAAAAACACTCTTGGAAAATCACCATCTAGCCTTTCATACCACTAAATTCTTCTCACTCTTACATTAAGAAAATGTTCTATATGTGGACTACATAAGAATACCACAAAACTAACGAGAATTACTTATTAAAGAATGTCCATTATTAGGCTACAGTTGGGAACAGGTTATGGTAAGAATTGCTTTTCGTGGCAATAGTACTCCTTAGTAAAAATGGCTTTTGTAAGAGTTTATCTGTGTGGGGACACAGGATTGTAAAACCCTTGCGGGAGACATTTCCCTCTGACATAAATTATCTGTATGAGTATTTTATCTATAGCTTTGTCACTTACTCATGGTTTTGAGCAATTAATCCTTCACTGAGTATAAAATTGGGATTGTCTCTGTTTTGACAGGTCATCTGTCACCATGGTAACCAAAGATAGTGACCTCCTGTATTAAAAGTTTTGTGGTACTATGATGGAAAGTATTTTATAATTAGAAGCATTAAGTTTGTGTTCTGACATCTCGCACACGAAAAATGTCTTTTGAATGCAGCTGTTAGGCTGTAAAGAAATTAGTAGGCAAAATCTTTGAAAACTAAACAGTCTCTTTTTAAATATAATGGTCCAGGATAATGATGTATTTAGTAGGCAAAAAAAGAAAAAAGGAGGGGGACAGGCTATTAGCTTCCCTCTCTGTGAGTCACCCATGATAACACAGCCTCATGCTACACATGTTCTCATATCACATGATGTGGCCACTGCTGGGTTATACCCAGTTTTCTGCTCCAAGGTTCAGGGCTGTGCCTGCAGTTCGTGTAGGATAAGTATTTTACATCACACCAATGAAGCAGCTCAGTCAACACAGCAGCAGTTATTATAATGCTCCTAAATAAAACTTTGGTTTTTAGAAACTGTAGTAGTAGATGATACAGATGCTACTCCTTTATAAAGTACTAGTTCCTGACACAGTTACCAAAACTAAAAAACTTCAAAGCTGAAGCTGACATGATTCTGCTCCTTTTAAAAATAAAATGCAGTAACCACTATTGGAGCTGTGTGTTTGTGCTGTTGCGTTTTAACTAACAGGATCCTGCCTATTGAAGTCTATAAGGTCAGGCTAATCTGTGGAAGATAAAAGCTGAAGGACATTAACTTGTAGTTCCTCCTTATTTATGAATATCTTAAGCATTGCATATTAAATCTGAATCTTATATGTTTCGTTT
>NW_010539680.1:66107-168531 GCF_000687285.1 Phaethon lepturus | reverse complement strand
AAGAGTGTCTTCTTGCATTTCTTCCCCTGACTCCCCCTAAGGAACTTGTATGTGATGCATAAGATTATTCCTATGGAAAGCAGGGTAATACGGTTTTCAACTGAGATCTTTATGTGTAAATGGAATAGCGTAGTGAATTCTGTGCAGTGTGTTGACCAAAGAGAGAATGATTGTGACGGGTAACAAGTAACACCTTTCTACCTGGTAGAAGAGTTAGAGGAAGCTCTTTGGTTATCTGTTACTATAC
Organism: Phaethon lepturus; assembly: GCF_000687285.1. Classification (NCBI taxonomy): domain Eukaryota; kingdom Metazoa; phylum Chordata; class Aves; order Phaethontiformes; family Phaethontidae; genus Phaethon; species Phaethon lepturus. Next base: position 168,284 of record NW_010539680.1, on the reverse strand, counting down.
CAAGCTTAGTTTATTTGCTCAGCTAGATTTGACACTAGCATCAAACCAATAAAGATATTAGAAAACAGATTGTGCAGGTCTACCTCATTAGCAAGCTGATCTTCAAAATATTAGCTAATATAACTTAACTCTGTAGAAAGAGCCAATGTTTTTTGTTGTATGAGTAATCTTTCAGGTAATTTACATAAAAAAAAGAGATCTAAGTAATGACAAATGGCTTGGCTTGAAAACATTGATTCGTGTGTTTTGTTATTCTTTTAAAAGGAAAAAACCCTTATTAGCTTTTTGTATGTTATGGATAGCTGCAAAATACTGGGTTGTCAAAATATTTAAAAAACATTCACCAAAGTAACTTGAAATGCTGTAGCCATTTATCTCCGTATTTTTGCTTGGAGGTCAGATATATGAAGCTGTATAAACCTATACTGCGTTTCTTACTACATCTATGTGCTTTACACAGGTCAGTTTGCTTTAAATGGTATATGAAGATTTAGGGAAAGGTAGAATGTATTCAGTTTAAAAGGGCAAAAAAAAAGTTATTTGTAATGAAGATTAATCTTCCATTAAATAGAGTCCAAACCTTCTACTTCAAATATGTGAACTTGGTATAGCTAGAACTATGATCTACTACTGTATTTGCTCTTCCTCATGTATGGAAAATTTGTGCAGAATCTTCTTTCTGTCTCAAAAAATGTACTCTCTGCTCACTTATCATGGGTCTGTATGTTGGTGAGCCCTACATTGAACTAAAGTTATCAGCCAGCTCTGGGAAGTGTTTTGCTTACTCTTTTGCAACATTACATTCCGTGCTAATTAGATACATCCGACTCCCTGGTGCCTTTGAAACAAGTCAATGCTTGAGAAGACACATTTGGTCTTGTCCAGTGACAGTTTTCCTCATCAGCAAAATTTTCAGGTGATAATTCACACTGGTAATCTAATTTTATCTTTTTCAAAGATAGACTCTACTAGGGATAAGATTCCTCATGCAATCTGAATATTTGCTTGAAGTCTTTCTGACAGTAGGTCTTAAGTGATGTTACACAAACCATTGTAATTTTTGGAGAAAAAAAAATTTTTTATGTTCCTGTGATTGTTTATGAATCTCCTTAACAGGGAAAGTTAATTTCATATACATTTTGAGAAACCCATTTGCTTTGCATTGTTTCCAGTTTTTATTTAGAGATGCAATGGGCATGAAATCGTTGGCTTTCATTTTGCAATGCTCTTTTGAATCACCATTTTTATGAGAACTTGTTTCAGAGCTCTTTCCTTTTTTACTGAATTTGAGCTCGGTGACTCCCTCCCTCAAACAAACCCCATTGTACAGACCATTGGTTACAAATGTGAGCTTCAAGGGAAGTCTCATTGTTCACCTTAGAAAAATGTCTTTGTACAAGAGTTTACACATCTTTTTCAAAAGAAGACCCAACCCCAGACTTTGTGTACGCATATTCTACCCTATTCTATCCAGCTACTACTAATCTTATTCTGTCAAATAGACTAGATCTGATATTATTCTGGCAGCATATACATCATTTTTGGAAGCATTTCTTGAACTCAAGACACTGTTTCTGTAAAATAAATTTTTCCCTACTTGTGTCTTAGAACAAGCAATACAAATAGTAAGTGTTATGATGCACTGGGTTTAATAGTAACTTTATCTTATCGATATATTTCAGGTTTTGTATTTCTACTTTTATTGCAAGTATGTTTATAGTGAGTGGAGAGAAGCAGGCAGACTAACACAATACGCACTGCATAAGCCTCCTTTCCTTGGGAAACCAACTGGGGAAGGGTGAAGATATCCTGTTAAAACCAAAGAGCTAGCAGTTCAAAAGATGCTGAAAGTACTGAGTTCTGACAAGTTTTGTGGAAGTGGGTAGTCTAATGGAAGAACTACATAAGCATTCAAAGTTAGAAAAATCTTACAGTACAATAAAAATGGTGTTGCACACCAGACTGCTGTGGAGCAGATGTTACAGATGCAAGAAAAATTTATCAGTGCTCAGACCTTATTAGAGTGAAATTCTAATGAGTGGGACCAAGCCCTTTAGGAATTCAGACTTCAGTAGCTTGTTGCTCACAGTGCTGCTTGTTCTTCCTCTCCTCATTCTGATTTTCCATGTGTTTTTGTGGTGAAGTTTTGTGGATTTTTTTTTCGTTTGTGGGTGTTTCTTTTTTGCTTGACTTGATTTTTTCCTTATTTTAATTTGTTATTTAGCACTTTAAAAATATGAAAATAGAATTGCAGTATTAGGAAACTTCTTCAGACTTTTTATATAGGATTTAGTCTGCAACTTGGCTTAATTCTGTAAGGTCTGAAAGGACCTATTAAAAATTAATTTCATGATCATATATGTGGGTTTTTAAAAGGAATAATTTATTATGATACTTTAGATGGCACTTCAAACTAAATTACTTTGAGCAGTGTTGCATTTTTTCTTTGCCACATGACTCTCATGTTTCCATAGAATGTCACAGCAGTAATCTCTTCTTGTGTTGGCTTTGTAACCTTGTGTATCAGCGGTCACACAGGTATGAATGGTGTTGATGTCAAAAACCCCCTAAACTATATTCTTAACATTTTCAATAGAGCATAGTAGCGTGTTTCCATATTTAGTTTAATGGGCTTGAATTTTGTTTAGGATTGTTATCTATGTGATGTCATTCATCAATATAATTATGACTTTCTCTGACTATTACCACGCATGATTAGACATTTCCAGAAGCTATAAGATGTTACTTTGTGTATCTGAACAAATAGCATAGAGTCAGTAAAATGATAAATGTGGGATTCCCTGGCCTGCTGCCCCAGTTTAGCTTTGTTTCTACCCTGCTCCTAGGGGGAGGAAAAAAAATAAAGAGGTTAAAACATGCTTTTACTTAAAATAAACAGTAAAACAAGTGTTTCAACATATTTAGGGTATGTTTTAATTATTGCCTTTAGTCCTGAATCTTCATATTCAGGAACCCTATAAATGCATACTGATACATAAGAGCTGTTGTTAGATACGTTTTTCCTTACCTGTTAAACTCCCGTAAAGAGATTTAGAAAAATAAGTTCCAGCAGATGAACAGACTTCTTTAAGAGTAAATGCAGAAACCCTTTCTGTGAAATTGTTTCTTTGCTGGATTTTAGAATATGAATAGCTTTTCTTTATACTCAGCAAAATCAGATTATAGTTATAGCTGCTTACAGCTCTGAACTGTAAATATCTATATACTTATTCTAACCCTGCAAGCTGTGTTTGGTTAAAAAAACAACCAACCAAAAAATAAAAAAGGTAAAAGAAGAGTATTTACTCAAGCTGGTCATGTATAATGTATTCAAATTTTGTATGCTGAAATGGGTGTTGATTAATACATTGAAAATGTGAAATTGTTTTAGGATAAAATGGTAATTTTACAGTTATGTTTAGGAAATTTTGAAGTGGACCTTAATTTTTAATTATTCAGTATATCATTTAAAGATATATCGAAGGGTGGTTATGGGAGAAAGATAACTTACTGGCAACAGAAATCAGATTTAATAAATAGGGCAGTGTTATTGCTAAAAGCCAAGCAATAAACATTCTTCATTAGAACTGAGAAGCTGTCTAAATTTTCTTTTTTTTCTGTGAACAGTCTGAGAAGCTCTAAGACACTCATTCACAGTACAAAGCTGAGTACAGTTTTGTCATCTTAATTTTTATACCTTCCTTGAAAATAAATAAAAAAGATTTTTCCAAGAGAGCTGGGGGAGTCTTGTTCAGTTTGGTGTGTTCAAAAGAATGTTTGTTTAACATAGAATGTTTATTTTGAAGTCTGATCTTCCCTTCCTATCCAGAAGCTGGCAAAGTTATTTGTTTGCAAACAAGAAGAAGAATTGTTGGTGAGCAGGAAACTTTCTCCCTGCCGGCCCTCCAAGCTTTTTTCCAATTTCTTGAATATTATGCCAGCCGTTAGATAGGCAGTAACTTGAAAATGATTTAACATTCACTGTTGCTTTCTCCTGTCTGTTATTTCCTTTTAAGACATGTGCAAAGCCATGTTACTGTCCACCCAGCAAAAATACAGTGTATGTCCAGAAGTATATTATGTCCCAAACTTGTATTTGTAAGGAAGAGTTCTGAGAGCCAATTGTTACAGCCAAGCTGTGTTAATTGTATCAGCAACTTATCCAGATAAAATTTTGGGGGGGTTGAAATCCAAGTGAAAGGTGGAGGATGATGATACTGAAGGGTTCTTCAACAATAACTGACACCTTCATAGGTCCTAGGACAGAAGAGCTTTTTGAAGGACACTTTGTGTTATTGCAAAAGTTCCTACATGGGCTCCTAGAACCAGTAGATGTAACAGCAGCAAAAAGAAAGAATTTTTTACAGAACTTGCAGCTGAAAAATGTCAGTGAGGTCATTGGCACTGGTTACTAAGGTTTTGGTCTTAAGCATGGCTTTCAAAATGAGGCAGCACTTTACATGACTAACAGTTTTTTCAGGTATAATACTGACTTGGTGACGTTTGGTATGTGGCTCTTCAGAGGGGTTAGAACCTGATGGAGTCATGGCTGACCCAATTGTTGTGTGCACCATCAGCCAGTGCTGTTGTGCCTGATACTGAGCAGTATTAGAGGGACACCACTGCAGTAGTATCTAACCTATGGTGATGATTATAGAATCCCTATTTTTTCCCTCTTCTTCCTCTTCGTTCTGCCCATGCTTCCCTTTTCTCCGATTTCCTTCCTCTTCTGCTTTTTATGGAATTTATCCGTTTTCATTTCACTTTGCATTGATACAACTTCAATGGATGAAGTTTGCCCATAAATATGAATTTTCCCCAGACTTTTCAAACCTGTTTTAGAGGTTTTGTAGCCGAGTAGCAATTGCAAGCCTTCTTTCAGCAGAAACACCTGTTGGTTTACTGGAGTGAAACATGGCGTATATTGACATCTTCCCCCCCGCCATGCTTTAAATTAATTAAAATGCAAGCTAGAATATTTTTCTTCCTTTATAAATAAAGCATAGAAATTATTTCTGATACCCAGTAATAATGAAGATTGTAGTTGACCTGCATAGGAGAAGATCTGTTTCAATAGTGGGGAGGGTGAATAAGGTGCTAAGATTTGAGTGGTATTGACTGAACCTGTTTCTTGTACAGCCTTTGGGGGCATAGATCACTTTCTCTGTGCTTCCTTCCTCTGTGTGGGGGTTAATAGCTCTGCAAAATAGAAAAAGTACCAAAATCAAATAAAAATATTGAGGCATTCAGGAATTTGGACCATCCAAGTATTTCAGGTAGTCCTGACTACCAGTGCCAGTACGTTTCGGGAAGGATCAAAATACTACTTTTTTCCTAAGAAGTTCAAAGTATTTCTTCCTGTTTACAAAGAAAAGGGCCTGAGGATCATCTTATCCTATTACTTCTTGTATCCTGGATAGTATGGCAAGACTTTGGAACATATGTCATTCAAATTCCCAAGATTGTTGCATGCATTTCTTTGACTTGATTAAGATGAACTGACTATGAATTGTGCCAGTTGTACAAATAGTGTCTGTCATTCTGGGAAGCCTGCCTTCACTCCGTCTTCCAAAAAGTACCACCATTTTGTTTAACTTTTTGTGGCTGTTAGGCTGTAATAAAGTCTTTCTTCTCTAGAGTATGTCAGAGTTAAATGCTCTTTAAGTAAACTTTGATGTCCAGGCTACTTCAGATATTAAGATGCACATAGCCTGTGATGTGCTATAATGGGGTTGAGCACATTTTTTTTAGAACTTCTTGCCATGTGTTAGGCCTGTCACAATATTTTTCCTTCTAGATATTTAATGCTAGTTCTCTTTTGGCCTCTTGTTCACTTTGGTTTCAGCTCTGATTTCTGTATTGGGACTGAGTTAAAATTGAGATACCTTTTGTGGTATTTTCTGTCTTCCAGCATCAAGATTTCTGTAGCGAAGTTTTTTAAAGGTATGGGGAGACCTCAGCTAGATTTCTATTCCCTTTTACAAACAGAGGCATAAAATGGAACATGAGTTGTCTTCATGCTTCCATGAAGTGCTTTTCCAAAATTAAAAAGTGACAAGAATCCTTGATGGTTTAAAACTTCTGCTGTTTCAAATTGTTTAAGAACTTTAGTTTGAAAAGGATTTTACTTCACAGCAGGTTTTAGTGATTTCTTTAGTACTGTGTACTGTTTTGGAAAGAAGGATAAGCAGTACTGTACTCTGCCACCTGCATCTGTATATCTTTCACACTGACAGTATGTTTCTAACCTTGAACGTGTAAATTGTGCTTCTGAATACTCAAAGTTATTTATTAACTTCACGTGCAGGACGTGCTATGGTAGTTTTAAAGTATTTTGTGTGACATAATTACTCATGTTCTTTCTCTGTGATCTGTAGTGTGTTTCTTCTGCACAGACCTGAAAGTGGTATCTTTTGTAACAGATCGCCAAAGTGCTTACATCCAAAGCTTTGCATGTACGATTAACAATACTTAGAGCTTAAATGTATTTTTATCAGGGGTTTGTAAGTGAAAAGACAGGGTTTATCACAGTTCTCATTAATTTGGAATGTAAGTTGCATTAACAGCTCGCTTGTGGAATTTCAAGGGCAAGCAAGAGATGGCATGTGACCTTTCGTGGGGAAAGATTTATATAAGAAGGGAGTTTAAGGGACTAGGGTTCAGGAACCAGTGAATTATGCCAGAATTTTAATGTGTTGCATGTTTGTATTGTTTAAAGAAAAAGAGGGGAGGAAAAGGGGAAGGAGAAAGAGGGCAGACCAGAAGAGGCTAGCAGAAAGGTTGCTTTTTCCTTAATACCTTAAGGTATAGACTGCTCATTCAGCTTTCTGACAGGCTGAATTTCAGTTTTGGTCTTGGACAAATTCACTGTATGCATGTATTGTACAGGGACAAGAATGTATTGGATGATGATTATTATTATTATTATTACCTGGCATCCTTCATGAAAATGAAATTGCGATTCATTACTGTAGGTGTAAAATTACAACTTTCAAAATTGCTGCACTATCTTCACAATTTTTGTACCCCGCTTTATATGGCATATAACAGGTGACATTACTACAAAATGTAAGAAATTGCAAAATACTTCAGTTAAAGTATAGGAATAGTTTTGCTTTTGTAGGAATAACTTTACGAAGGTAACAGTATGGGTGTTTAATAATAGTAATGACAGAAGTTTTGTTGGAAATACTTATTTTGAATGCTTGCTATTGCCAGGCATGTTTTGCATATATAATTAATAATGAAAGCAATTACTTTTTTACATGGAACACATTGTTAATATGCAGTCCGTGATCTTCCATGCTGTGCTCATGCACATGTGTACTGTATTAAGTAATTTGTTGCCCGAGTGATGTGTATAGTGTGTCTGAGTTTCAAACACCTCTAGAAACCTCTGTGTAATTGATTTGAATTCAGTGAGCAGTGCTAGCTATGGGGTTTCCACCAGGTTTTTGGGCCACTTGCACCTTATTTGAAAGGATACCAAATGACAGAAATCTTTGATACAAAGATCCTTCTTGCTGGCTGTGGCTATCTGAATCCATGAACACTGGAATAACCTATTTTTCTAATTTAAAAGCAAGGTGTGTCAATGCATGCCAGTTCTGCCTGTCACTCTCAATAAAGGGAGTGGAGTGGAGAGCAAAACCTCTGGGATCTTTGTAGATCAGGTTACTACTGATGGCCACTGGCTGTTCAGTGTGTGTGTTTTTTTCAATGTGGTGTCACATTTGGTTAAATAGCTTTAGTTAATAGGAATTTCACTTGGATATTGAGGGAATGTCCTCTTAGTGTTGAGAATTAATAAAAAGGGGCTTGAAAGAAGGCTTTGGAAAGGATAGATGCAGAGTGGAAGGAACGTGGTTGGGACCTAAAACTTACTAATGGGAAAATCTTAATCACCTTATTTTATTATTTTATATTAGAAAAAATGGGCAAAGATTGTTACTTGTCCAGTGAAAGCAGCAGAGACCAGAGTGGGGTAGAGGTTACTGAGGTGCTCCCCTCTCTAGTTTAACCAAGTGAGCTGTACAGTATAATGGCATAGGAAATGGCAGTCTGTCCCCACACCGGTGTATGCACTCCTGAAGCCCATCTGATGAAGTGAGCCTCAGTCCATGTAGCCTCAGAGTAACTGTACCTGTTATACAAAATACGGGAGACCCCTGGGTATATTTAAATGCATACCAAAGACATAGGCATTACTGGAAGGGCAAAATCATACATGTAATTGTTCCATCTCCCCACCCCCCATCCCATTCAGATTTTCTGTTTTGTTCTTTAAATAGAGGTCTTCAAATTTTGTTAAATATTTGTAATATATTCCTTTTACATAAAATAGATTTTTGCATTATTGATTAAACATTTTCAAATACTTCATCAGAAGCATTAAAAAAACTCCAACAACCTCTGTGTTTGAAAAATTATTAAAAAATAAAGATGTGAATGAAACCTGATTTAGCAATGAGTTAACATTTGGTACGTGGCCTTGATATTTTTTTGGAAAGTTGTCAATAGTTATCAGTAGCATATATTGAAACAAATTGCAGCTATTGTTGAAATCCCATCATCTGACTTTTTTTTTTCCTGTTTCTGCCTCTTGTCCTAAAGCATTTGAGAATGTAAAATCACTTAGGTGTTGAGTTGCAGCCACCTCTCAAACAATAAACTGCTTTGCTGAAAGATAAATGACTTAATAAAAGTCAGCTGAAGGCAGGTAGCATCGACACTCCCTTACCCCAAACGATGGGATTTAGGAACTTACTACAATTTCACTGTTGTTTAACTAGTTGGATTGAAAAATGTCAACAGAGAATCAACAGTAATTGCACTATAAAGTATTGGAAAAATGTGATGAGCATACTGCACTCAATTGCTTTTATTATTAAATGGGACTAGAGCTAGTGAGTCTTGTCTTGCACATGTTTTAATCTTGTGTAGCAGCATTAAGTGAACTACTTCATATTTGCGTTCATGTAAAGGAGTAAAATAAATTTTTCAAATTTATCAAATTACAATGAATTCTGCTTTGTAATTGCAAACATATGAAACTCCAAGATTTTGAAGAATTGCCCTGATTTGGAAGGAGTGCAGATTCATTAAAAAACCCAAAATCCTCCTGTCCCTGCTCCAAACCAAACCAAATTCTGGTGGGATGGAAAGAGGGTTTCCCATCTATCTGTATTGTATACAATTTAAGAAACCATGTGAAATAGTTAGATTTTATGCATTGTAAGGTTAAATTTTATGCATTTGTGGATCTCTATTACAGAACTTTTCTGTCAAAGCATTAACAGTGCTCTTTTTATTCATGTCTTATGGATGTGAATACTTATTTTTCTTATTTTTTCTGATGCTTATATCATGGATACAAAACTATTCACTATTCCGTTTTTTCCCTTTACAATGTTGCATTTCTATGATGTATCCTTCATGCATCTTTCCATAAATTCTTTTTTCCAACTTGGATTTTTCTTTACGTTTAAGTAGATGATTTTCTGAAGATTCATCTTAACTGCTGTGGGCCTTAACTTTGACTGTTAAATAACTGGAATTTTTCTGAGACTTCTGTGAGCCTTTCTGAGCCTTTCCTTTTCTAATGTTTTTGAAAACTTGGATACCAAATCAGTTGCACTTAAACTAGAGGTAGATAGGAATTGTTTCTTTTTTCAAGAGTGTTTTCCCAACAGTGGCCTCTAAGATGAAAAAGTCAGGAATAACTGTACTGAGCATAAATTGCCAAGTTTTGGGAGCAGGGGGCGAGTTGTATGAGAGGAGGTCAGAAACTACCTGACCCGTCATCAGTCACAGCTGCTTCCAGCCAGCTTTGAAACTGGTGTAAACACCCCAGTGTGTGCCAAAACCTCAGCCAGCTAGAGAAGCTGGTGGAACCGCTGTTCGCATTTATTTAAGATTGAGCAACAGTCGCGAGAGGCAGGAGATACGGAAGGCGACATTGCTGGGGACACAGCTAGACACACTGCTGGAAGGAGGCACTCCATGCCAGAGGAAGCACACCACCCCGCGGATGCTGACCACCAGCAACCCGTGCCAGGTTAGGGACACTCCTGGAGGGACTGTAGCCAGTAGATCTGTGCTGGAGCAGAAGAAAATTAAAAAGAGTCAAGGAACAGCAGGATAAAACTGCTATGTTCATGACCTAAACCTCCTGCACTGCCCATTGCCTCACCACATGAATTGGAATGGATGGATGGATCAACAGGGAAAACTGAGACTATGGAATGGGAAGCAGAAGTGCTGGGCTGAAGTCGAGCCTGAGAAGGGAGAGGAAAGATGTGTCCCCAAATGTTTGTTTAATTGTTTATTGTTGTCTTTGTACTTCAATGTACCTTGGCCAAAACTTTATGTTAATTACCAATAAATTAAATTGAAGTACCAATTCCCTGAGTCAAGACCAGTTTTCCTGTGACAATAACCAGTAGTCTATGAAGCAGGCAATTAATAAACAAACCTTTGTCTAGCCCATATATATTCTATGCAGAATCTGCTAATTATCTTTGAGGACATTTTAAGCTGATTAGAGCAGGTGACGTTTCAGACCTCATGAATCAATAGCTAAATCTAGTAGGTAAAGCTAAGGATGAATTTCTGAATCCATTGAGTGTCTAGAGGGATTTAACACATATTATTATCATACTGATGGTAATCTAATCTTAGCTACAAGGAGAATATAATTCAATATGATGGTGTGCTCTATTAGATCTTAAAGTCACCTTGTAAAAATATTGGGAATGTTCTGAACCAGGCTCCAAGTGGCTAGAGCTTATTGCTACTTCTCATTTTTTCTCTCGAAAGCCTTACTTCCCACTGCAGTAAGAGCAACCCAAACCAATGCATATTTGCATTTGTACATCTTTGTCTTATTTTTACATCTAGTAACTTACTAAGATATGTTATGCAATCAGATTCAAAACTATGGCTTCAATTAGACCACAGGAAAGCATCCAGTTGATTGCAATTTTGAAAGCATCTTCTACCTTCCTTCAGTACTCCAAGGGAAAAATTCGAAGCATGTTAGGAGTGTTGTACAGAAACTCTGCTTGCATTTTGTAGTAGAGAGGAGCAAAACAATTTGAAGGTAGAAAGATTTAAGGGTCCATGCTAAAAATCTAGTTGAAGGATTCACCTTGGCTTTACTTGAGACTTTAAGCAAAGAATAATGCGTGTGCAGAAAAGTGCAGAATGTTTTTTTTCTAAATAGTACTTGGAAAGTTTTATTCTATATATAATGATTTCAAGGTATCTTCTCAGCATGTGAAACTGTAATTATTAGTTGTTTTGGAATGATCTGATGATCAAATGCTTTGATCCCAGAGATGAACTGAAGTGCAAGTTCAGGTGGCATAAGAAGTTCAGTCTGGCTTTTAGAGAATGTTCAGAGGAGTATTTCTTTCAGATAAATTCCTACTGAGGTTTATAATCCTTCCTGAAAGCAAAATGGAGTCACATGCAGTAAGGTAGCCAGCATTAGTGGCCTTCTAAGGAAAGTATCTAAAAAGACTGAGAACGTTTTGACATAAAGGAGTGAATATTACAAATTTTAGGAAAAAAAAAAAAAAGTACATCTCTTAATTCTGAATTAAAAGAAGTTCCTATGCTGTAATGTAGGGAGTTCGTGTTTGTATGTGCATTCCTGTACAATTCAGGATGACAGGATGCTACAGTTGAATATTTGTGGTGTTTCTGAAGGACTTCCTATCTATAGCACGGTGGCTTTAAAAACAGGAGGGGGTTAAAAAAAAAAAAAGACAGCTGCATCAGAGAAGTTATCAGAAATGAGCGTTTTTTCTCTATACCTTTCTGTGTGGAAAATCACTGGTGACTTGTTCAAGGAAACCACCTAGAAATACTGGCAAGGAACTAGACTGTCCTGGATAAATCATGTGTATTTTTAATCTGTAGCCTTCTTTTTGAAGACCACTTGTTGGCAAATGTTTGATTTATTTTTTAAATTCCATATTTAATTAATTAAATAATCCTTTATATTAGTTTTTAATTTACCACTGTTTGTAGAAAGAGACTAGAATTTCCAGTAATCATCTGTCACTTTGAAAACATGTATGATGAGCATAGGCTGGATGCAGTTTGCAGCTTCATTTCATGTAGTGACTCCTTGTGTTACTACTGGAGAATACGAAGATTGTATTTATTATGCAACTTGCAAGACACATTTGAGGAGCTTGTTCTGCCTCTTGTGGTGAAACACTACCTAATATTGGGTATATTCTGAAAATATTCTCAAATTTATGGTGATTTAAATTCCACCAGTTTACCTTTAAGTAACTGAATTTTGTCTTTCAGCAGGCCCAACAGAAGGTTTGGGAAAAATAATACAAAGATTTCCTCAGAAGGACTGGGAAGACACTCCTTTTCCACAAGGAATTGAGTTGGTAAGTTTGTATTACGTTTTGTAATTTTTCGAATTTCTTTCACATACAATTGGAAGATACATCTGCCTTCATGCAATAATCTGTATTATCTAACCTGACTGGGAATGGGTAGAAGTTATGTGAGTAGAGGGGATAGATAACAGCTCTAAGAGTAACAATTTTGGCTAACAGAAGGTAATTTGTTCTGGGCTGTACCACTAAGTCCTAGAATACAGGAAAAGTCTGCTGCAAATTTAGAAAGTGTCTTTAAATATTTATTTGTGTCAGTAAGTTTATGGTTGACTACATTTTTAGAAGCATCCTTCAGATGGCAGATGACTTTTCGTTGTCACATTCAAATAAATACAAATGTGTTTTTGTATACTGTAGACTGAAAAAAAGAATTAAAAATGATATCCCAATAAACTGGCTTGATTAAAATGGTCAGTCTTTACCCGGTATTCTGTCCTTGACAGATGGCATAATTGGTGCTTACGAAAATGGTACACTGAACAAGGCTAGTGTCCAGCGATCTATTTTAAACACCCTTTCTGAGAATTCACTAAGTACCGCTTCTTTCTTTTCCTTGGTCTTAAGAGATGCATAAGACGCATCGAAAAGGTGTGAGATGCAACGTTGTGAGATGCAACGAAAAGGTGTATCGTCCTTATCTGGGTCAAGGATTCATTCAATATCTGGCTCTAAAAATCCTACAGTGAAATTAAATACTGTCGTCATTCTCTGCAAATTCGGTTTCTGAGAAGTCAGAGTGAAACTCCTACTGCTGTGAACTTAGGAGCTTCTGAGGCAGGGTGAGCTAGAGGAGGAGATGGCCTGTAGGAAATGTTGCAATAGAAGTCTTTGTACTGTGGGACAAAATCAGCTGCAGAGAACAAAGACACTGACCACTGAATTTATTACACTGGTATAGCAAACATAGCCAGCGTTTACCAGCATGGTACCTTTCAACCAGTGTGCAGCTCACTTGCTGAGTCATAACATGCCGTTGGCCCGGTGTTGTCCTCTCCAGTGAAAGAGGGAGGGGATCTTGGCGTTTACTGCTTGCTCTCTGGTGTAGCAGAGGTTCATGTTACTCACTGTGTGCTAGTGTACGCGACTGGCTGCTCGTTTTCTTCAACAGTGTGGTTTCCATTTCTTCATAGTCAAGCATAAGCCTTATGTTTTGGGGGGAAGTCATACATTAATTACTGGTGTAAGCATTATTGCTGATACATGTGATGGATGGTTACAGTGTTTGTGGTACGGTTGCATAACACTACATTTGGCAACGTAGTGCTGTGCTGGAACAATGGAAGCTCCTGCTTTCTCTGAAGTGTTTCTACAAGTGTTACAACATTATACCACTCTGCATAGCAATTGCTGTTCGCTCTAGCTGGTGATTCTCTACTTAATACATGCCTAGCCAGCATGTGCTCGATGACTGCTGACCGAGTTCAGATAAGTGGCTTTTTTATATAGTGCACACAGTTGCAGTTCAATAGAATAACTTTTGGTGCCAAGGCTTAGGGGTGTTTTCTTTTTTCAGCCACTCTCTTGGGGTTGAACTAGATGGTTTGAGCTTGCCTTAAACAACTGCAAGAGTTTCAGTCATACTAAGATTTATTTTGTCATACAAATCTTCCATACCTATTTCAAAGAAAGTAATATGTCTGACTTCCAGTGATGTTTTGAAATAAATGAACACAGCTTCTTCTAAAGCAGTAGAGGTTCTTAAGTGATATATCTGTACCCAGATGTTATTTCCCAATTAAGTTTAATTGTAGGATGTTCATACTACTTTCTAAAGGAAGATTTTTTTTTCGTGATTGAACAAAACATAATTTTTCTTCAGTTGTCAAATGACTCATTAGGTAAAGCCATTAAGACTTTAAACTTTCCAAGTAAAATGAAATATGACTTAAAAGTTAAAGACATCTATTCAGCCAGTCGGCAAAATTAGTCAAATTTTGATTTGCTTTCCAAAAGTGGTAATAAAGTTTTAATTAATTAAGATTGAGGAGTTAGAGATATTGCAAAGATCAAGTACTAAAGTAAATCACTTATGAAAGTCAAATTTTGCCAGGATGATTTTTTTTCAAGGTTTTGGATGAGTGTAACATGAATCAACATTAATTCATGTAAGAAGAAAAGCAATGTTACCATTTTCTGTTTGTCACCTTAAGGGCAGCTTTAATATCATTAAGAGGGTAGCAGGCAAACCTTCAGGGGAAATTAAAAAAAGGAGAAAGAAGGTAAGAATAGAATAGTTGACATAAATATACATAAGAATGAAGGTAGACATTTTTATGAATAGCCCTTAGTTCTATGAGTAATTTGAGTTAAAATCCTCTTAAGTGCACTTCCTCTCCTTTGAATGAAGGATCTTTATAGAATTATATGGTTTCTCTGAAATGGAAAAAAAGCAATGGTTTGTATCTGAAAAACATGTTAAGCTCTCTTCAGTGTGTTTTCATGACGAAAAAAAAAAGCCAAAGCATTTCATGCCTAGTGGTAGGATTGAAGGGAGATCAGATTTTTGAGTCTTGGCTTCTGTCAAAGTTAGTTCTTCTGCCATGAATCATGGAGATCTTCAACTGATTATTGGTGAAGATTTTGCCTCTCCCCGCCCTCCCGCTCTCTTGTAAAGCGAATGATTTGCCTGTGAATTGGGAAATTTGGATTTTTTTTTTAAGTTTTTTTTTTTACAAATAATATAGGTCAAATCAGATAATCTGTCTTGGCAACTAATGCGTGGTATGATCTAATTGTTTCCTATTCACGTTGTTAGTGGCATTTTATGAAGCAAGGTGCAGGCAGGGAAATAGTGGAAAAGACCTATGCCCACCCCCAAGGTTTAATACTTTAAGATGGAAAATACCTGTTTGGACCCCTTGTGATCTTCATCGCTTGTAGAAATTGTATTAGTCCAAGCTCCAGCCAAAAGCTAGTAGTCAAAATCCTCTGAAATTTTTGTGGAGGGCAAAAATTTGTGAAATTTTTGTGTGGTCGGATTTCTGAGTTATAAGCTAAGGCAATGTAGAGAGCAGAGTTGTGCAGGTAATTTTTAAATTAAATAATGAAAACACTGCAAAAAATATTTTCCGTTTTGTTGAGCCCAGTTTTGAAAGGTGGGCTAACATGGGAAAAACTGTGCTTAATGGACCGGCCCTTGGCTGAGTGAAAAGGGATGATTTTGAGAATATCTTATATAGGAAAAATGATGACCTGATTTCAACTCTTACTTTTAGCCTTGGCTGTATTTGTAGTTTTGTTAATGTGACACAAATATGTAGAGAATTGGATTATTACAAAATGTAATTGCAGTTTGAACTTCAATGAAGTGTTGTATTTGGTGTATATATATTCTATATTAAAGGATTACGAGTTACATAAAATGTTTCTATTTTTATGTATGTAGCATGTTAGTTATGTTCTGGTCTTGTTTAACAAACACGTAAGTTATGGAATAAACACATTGTCCAAAATTCAACAACAATAGAAATTAAAAAAAAATCCAAATCCAAAAAAACCCAGAAAATGAAATTTTATTGAAGTGTTTTAATTTGTCTTGTTAAATAAATTGTGTGTCTTGTGGTTGTCAGTGGTAAGTGAGCAAAGCCATGAGTCTCTATTGAGGGAAAGATACTGTCAGTAGGTCTCGGTCAGTGTATCTTCTTAGACCTTCTACTTGTCTGCATCTCATCAAATTAACAAAAGAGATTTTTCTTATACTCTTTGCATTTGCCATTTCTCTAATGGCTTTACAGATTTTTAACTTTGTTCTGTTTATAACTGAACACAGAAACTTTGGCAATTGAGCCATCTGCAAATTGCTGTGAAACATACCTGAAGATTTTTGTAATGGATTATTGATCATTAGAGTAGCTAGTAAGTGCCCTAATATTTTTTTTAACATCCGTTGAATTGTGATATAATTGAGAATAAGGTATGATTGTTAATATTATATATCATACATATTGACTGTTACTTCAAAAGCAGTAAGATGCTCTTTGATTTGCTAGAACCTTTTGTGGGCTATTCAAGAGGAATACAGGAAACATTTTTCTATAATTCCAGCTTGGAATCTGAGGATCTTCAGCTTACTGACAAGTAGCAGTCCATCTGCAGTTTACGGACAAATGCAAGTCAAAATCAGTTTCCTTGTTTCATGAAAGTAAGCTGAATTTCAGGAATAAAGAGAGATTTATACTCATTCTTCAAGTTAATAAAGTATTTGGCTCAGAAAAGCATTTAGGTCTTCGATTATCAAAAGAATGCAATGAGAACATACCAATTTGATGGTTGCCCCCCATGATATTTTAAATGGACATGTTTGGGTGTCCTCCATAGTCTGGCTGTTTCAGAGAAGTTATTTTAGCTTTACATAGATACAGCTAAAGTTTAAAAATAACCCTCTAAAATCAGCAGTTTAAAATTAGGATAATCAAACTTCTTGTTCTCACTTGTAGAAGGAATCCTTGAGAGAGAGTATGTTGGTTGAATGAGTTAGCTTTATATTTCTGCATATTTTTCTTATTTATAATACAGTTTTAATTCTGCTGTGTACCTTTCTAGACGTCATAATTAGTTACACATCAAAGGAGGAAGCTTTGGTATGTAATGTTACACTGTAAACTCATTTTTGTCCCAGGGCTAAATTAGCTAAACTAAGTGTCATCTGCATTACTCAGTGTTGGGAGGCTAATATTAATTAGGCCAATGAAAGTCATACCTAGAAATAGATACGTTGTCTTAAGTTTAAAGTAGATATAATGTGTTTGTACAGTTTGTGAGTAGCAGGGAGGAAAATTTCCCACTATAACCAGTGGTGGTGGTAGTAGTAGTGTCATGAATTAGTAATTTTCATTTCAAGTATGTGCAAGTATAGAAATGAACATACATTTCTAGACAAGCTAATCATCTATCCAAATAATTACTTAAATTATAACATTTAATTGTAAATTGTAAAAACTGTTACTTAATACAATCCTTTGAAGACAGCTTACATGTGTTATGATACTAAGAGAAATGCTTCTGAAGAAAGGCTGTACATGTCCCTTTGAGATCTGGTAGGATGCCTGCTTCCTCCTAGAGGGGGAGGAGTCGGTATGGTTGGAATGAGCATATTACTGCTTTGTGTAGAGCCCTATCTTTGCTGTACATCTTAGTATTTCTGCACCTTTGAGCAGCTTCAGATATGAACTCTTAAATGCATACAAAGTATGTCTTTTATGAAATACTGGATTCACATTTCAAATTCCAACTAACCTGAGGTATGAAAAAAAAAATCAAAAGAGAATAAGGAATGGTATTTATGTATTTTCAAAGTATACCTCTATTTTGACCCACTTAGTAGATCTCAGCGTTTTGACAAAAAACAACTTCCTAGTCAGTACAGATTTCCAGTTCATGATGACACACATAACTTACGAGTGACAGCTATACCTCTGAGATGTTAATATACACTGCTGTTGGAGCTTCGCAATTGGGTCAGGGAGAAGAAAGCTATCAAAATGCCCCCACCAAAACCCAACTAATTTGTCTTCAGAGTTGCGTTGAAAAACAGAATTTCTGTCAGTCAGTTGAAGACATTTTAAGGTAAGCCAGATTTTGAAGTAGTGAATTCCTAAACTTCTGGAGGTTCCCAGGGCAGAGTCTCTGAAAATCATTACACATGCTGTCAAAAGTAATACTTTTAAAATTCATGTGCTAGTCACTTAGTGTTATTTTTGTTTTACCACTTTGGTGTAAGGCATCTTTTCTAGGAAAAAAATCTGATACTTGAACATTTTACTACTTATTTTAAATAAGACATAAGAGACAAACTGGGTTGCAGATTAGCCAGTTAAGGCCTGAAGTGATTAAAGTTTTAAGGGGGTTAATCTTTAAATGCTTCAGTCTTAGCTAGCTGATCTGTAAGCCAATTTTTCTGCAACGTTAATGCTTTCAAGGACCTGAATAAAGGGATGTCTACAGCATCCATTTAACCTTCAATGCACTTGGTCAGCTGCAGGGATTTTGGGTTTGTGAGGGATTTTTTCCCCTTGTTCCTCTCAACCTTTTTTATACTTCTCAAGAATCATTACATATATAATTTAATGAACAACTGCATGACGGAGCTCAGTGTAGCACTTATAAATGCATTATGTTCTTCTTTCATTCTCATTATGTTGCAGTACAGGTGCTTTCAGCAGTTAGTAGAAAACAGATGATAGCAAAAATATGGCTAACTTTTTTATTGGAGTTATGTTATGGACTCAGTTTATATTCCATTAACTTGTCTATATTAGCCTCCAGTGGAAATCTTAGAGTGCCATAAATGTAATTTTACATTAATGTCTCTGCTATGCTGTAAAATAGTTATATTCTGGTTTTAGAATCCCACTGCTTTTACTAAGTGGATTTTAGCTCCTGGATTTTGTAGACTAGTGCAATAAAATATTTTGATATTGAAATCGTAAGGACTTACAAGTAATCCTTGTGTAGGAAAACTTGGACTTACTTGACTAAATACTGTGAAAAGGTGCAATCTATATGTTTTACGCATTTGTTTTTTTTTCAATGGGGAAAAATAAGAAAAATGGAACACTATATAGTCAACATCTTTAGTAACAATGGTAAAATACTGAAGTGATACCTGCTTGGAATTTCAACTCTGTAATCTTTCCATGGAGATTATTAAAAATAGTGTATTGAAGTGCAACCTTTTTTTATAACTATCAAGGTGTTTTAAGATACCTTTTCCCCCCTGCCTCCCGTACTGAAAGATCACAGAATCATTAAGGTTGGGAAAGACCTTTGAGATCATCAAGTCCAACCATCAACCCAACACCACCATGCCCACTAAACCATGTCCTGAACTGCCACATCCACACGTTTTTTGAACACTACCAGTGATGGTGACTCCACCACCTCCCTGGGCAGCCTGGTCCAATGTTTGACCACTCGCTCAGTAAAGAAATTTCCTAATATCCAGTCTAATCCTTCCCTGGTACAACTTGAGGCCATTTCCTCTTGTTCTATTGCTAGTTACCTGGGAGAAGAGGCCAACATCCACCTCACCGTAACCCCGTTCCAGGTAGTTGTAGAGAGTGATAAGGTCTCCCCTCAGTCTCTTCTTCTCCAGACTAAACCACCCCAGTTCCCTCAGCCGCTCCTCATAAGACGTGTTCTCCAGACCCCTCACCAGCTTTGTTGCTCTTCTCTGGACATGCTTGTGCACCTCAACATCCTTCTTGTACAGGATTTGAGGTGCGGCCTCACCAGTGCCGAGTACAGGGGCATGATCATTTCCCTACTCCTGCTAGCCACACTAGTTCTGATACAGGCCAGGGCGCTGTTGGCCTTCTTGGCAACCTGGGCACACTGCTGGCTCATATTCAGCCGGCTGTCAACCAGCACCCCCAGGTCCCTTTCCGCCGGGCAGCTCTCCAGCCACTCTTCCCCAAGCCTGTATCGTTGCATGGGGTTGTTGTGACCAAAGTGCAGGACCCGGCACTTGGCCTTATTGAACCTCATACAGTTGATCTTGACCCATCGATCCAGCCTGCCCAGATCCCTCTGCAGAGCCCTCCTACCCTCCAGCAGATCAACACTCCCGCCCAAGTTGGTGTCATCTGCAAACTTGCTGAGGGAGCACTTGATCCCCTCATCCAGGTCATCAATAAAGATGTTAAGACTGGCCCCAGCAGTGAGCCCTGGGGAACACCGCTTGTGACCAGCCGCCAACTGGATTTAACTCCGTTCACCATGACTCTCTGGGCTTGGCCGTCTAGCCAGTTCTTTACCCAGCAAAGAGTAAACCTGTCTAAGCCACGAGCCGCCAGTTTCTCCAGGAGAATGCTGTGGGAGACGCTGTCAAAGGCTTTACTAAAGTCCAGGTAGACAACATCCACAGCCTTTCCCTCATCCACTAGGCGAGTCACCTGGTCATAGAAGGAGATCAGGTTGGTCGAGCAGGACCTGCCCTTCATGAACCCATGCTGGCTGGGCCTGATCCCTTGGTTGTCCTGCACATGCCTTGTGAGCGCCCTCAAGATGAACCCCTCCATAATCTTCCCCGATACCAAGGTCAGGCTGACAGGCCTGTAGTTCCCCAGATCCTCTTCCCGCCCCTTCTTGTAGATGGGCGTCACATTGGCAAGCCTCCAAGATATTTTAAGTTAAATTCTTTTCAAATCTTCTGGAGGAGAAACCATTTTTATCAGCTTTTTTTAAGATGTGCAGATGTTTTTAGAATCATAGAATGGTTTGGGTTGGTTTTCTTCATTCTTGGTATCTGTCATCTCCCCAAATAATGCTTGGCTGCATATGATGTTCTTTTTCACCTAAGCTTTGTGTGTGATTCAGTATCTGTATTACCTCTTCATAAGCTCTTTTTAAAATCTTCTTTAAAAATGAGAGGAAAGACTGCAACACGGACATTTCTGTAAGTCTCTTGCTTGTGGGGTTTTTGCTTTAACAGTCAAGCAGAGGAGATTGTGAGACCCACAGTTAAGTCACGTGGTGTTGTAACATTTACAAAACTCTGAGTATCTTGGGTATTTTCAGCTTCTAAGTAATAGAGTTGTCTGTAAGAAGTCTCCTGGAGACCCTGTTTTTCCTGAAGGTCCTGCAGTTTTGATTATTAAATGTTTTTTTTTTTTTTATGTTCCTTGTTTAAAAACAAACAAACAAACAAAAAAAAGCAAAAACCCACTAAAAAACAACTCCATATGTAATGATGGAGACAATGGAGGTACTTACTGAATGTAGTGATGCAAGTGTGATTATGCTTCATTTAAATAGTGTTACGATGATGGAAACATATTAGTATCATCATTCTTACTATTTGAGTTCTCTCTCCTGCACATATTTGATAATGATCTGTAGTTCTTCCCCTCATCAGTACTGTCTGCATGCATCCAGCTGGTCTAGGATTGTGTTGTTCTTGCACAGATGTGGCATTTTTCTCTCCCCCATGTTTCTGTGAGATTTGAAAGTCTGCAGGATTACAGACCATTCTTTGTGCTCTTCAGTTTCACAGGGTACAAGACTAGAGTGTATAATACCGTTGGAATAAATGGTTTTGTGGTTAGTATGTTCAGTAAGAATTTTTTTTCCTATCAATTTATCCTATTATCTGTATGTACTCAGTGTGAACACCTAAACCGTTGTGAAATTTTTTCATGCTTATTTAGAGGAACTAAGAAATGGTCTAGACTAAAGAGGGAGAGCAACATGAACCTCAAACACACGGTATGAAAATGGGCTATATCTCCAGAAACCAAAACTGAAGAGCAGAAATCCTATTATGTTTTAATTTTTGAGAGGAAAAATGGTTGGCAAATTCTTATTTTTTAATTCTTTTCAGCTTTATTTTCCTTGAACACTTTCTAGAGTAGACTGGTTATGGACATGCTTTGTCTTTTTCAAAAAATGTTTATGCTTGAAAGTTAGCTTGGTGAATGCAACACATGACCTTAAAGTGCTGTATCTGTTTTTGAATAGCTGAACACGTTCCTAACATCAGAAGAGGTTCTTTACTCTAAATGACCTATTCCACTTTGGACTAATCATCGTTAAAAATAATTTCAGAATAATTCTATATGAAGAGAAACCATATAAGTTTGGAGTGCAAGCAACAAGAGAAATTTGGCCAGAAAGATACAAACCAGTGTATGCTTGTGAGCCAGTTAAAAGTACTGTGAGTGCTGTACCTCCTGTGTTTACAGAACAGTTTTGATGTTGTCCCAAATACACAGAAATTGAGAGATGTAGCTATGTGTACCATAACATCCAGATCTGTTACCGTACAAAATGACTATCTTCCCATTATTTCTTGTGCCTTACGCAGTTGACTGTCCTTGTCTAAGTTAGTAGTATACAGCTGTCAGCATTTCCCCATCCTTTGTCTTGGCAAACAAGAACAGCATACATCTCAAGCTAAGTGTGAAGCAAGGAAGTTTAGCTTTTGAAAAAAGGTAAACACTATTCTGAGATGGCCAGAGGTTAGACATGAGAAGACTTCAGATAAATAGAACGAAGAGAATAAACTCTTGTCCTTTGAGAATAAGGTGAGTAATAAGGTATGGATAATATAGCAAAGATTTGGTGTAAACAGTAGGAAATGTTTAAATAGATGGAGCATACTCTATTCAGCATGAAATTTTTGAGGAGTATTATTTGTTTTTAGTGTTGATACCCATGAGGAGTGACTTGTGTGAGGCTAATTGTATGCCATGAACAGGGGAATAGCCTGGATAGCCTCCTGAGGTTCTTTTTATATTTGTTAATCTGAAAAGCTGAGGCTTTGGATCTTTATCTGCCTGCTTGGTTGCTACTCTGCAGAGAGAGATGGTAGTAAGTCATTGTGAAGATGAATGAAGAAATCTGTGCGGATTACCAGGAGAGATGAGATCTGGTCTTTAGGCATGGTTTTCAGGTGTTTGTCCTTGCTGGTAACTACAGCAAGCTTTTTCTTAAGAGTTCTTTTTGTCACTGTCGGATCAGGTTCCTGTAACTATTAGAGAGGAAGAGAGAAAATTAAACTTGGACAAATGTAAGAATCCAGTAGGGCATTGAAGTACCTCAGAACCACTTACGAACTCGTTACTTAAAATTCCCGTGTTTTGTTCCATCTTATTATTACAGATAACTATTTGTTGGTCTTCTGTAAGAAATTGGAACTTTTTTACACTTGAAGTGCTGTGATTTAAGGCAATTTTTTGACTGAAGTTTCTGGGTTTTTTTGTTTGGTTGGTTTGGTTTTCCCTTGTTTTTGCGCAGGGAGCTGAGAATTTGTGTGGTTTTGGAGAGGGCCAGAAAGCAAGACTGTTGTCTATTGAATTTATAACTATATATCCAGTTGTCACAAAGCTATCCTTTCTAGGGTTGTGTGAAGGAGCAGAAAGGCAGATAATGTGCATCTAATCAAATACAGTCTATTGGGCTGAATACAAGATTGTGAAATTTGAACTGGGTCATTGAATGTGTTCTGGGAATCCAGAAATAATTTATCTGTGAAGTTGATTCCTATGACTGTAAATCAGTTTGGAATGTTTTCTAATAGTTCAAGAAAACAGAGTAATGGAAAATAAAGGCTATTTTACGTTTTTCTGAACAAATTTGTTAGTGATTTGTGTTTTGTTAAGGCTGATACTTTTGGTGCTAAAAATTTCTAATCAGTAGTACTTGTAAATCATTATATTCCCCCAACCCCCCAATTTGAGCAACTTTTAAATTTGTACTCTGCATACACGTTTTGTTACATTTGATGCAGGTTTCTTCTGCTGGCTTAAACCATCTCAGTGATTTTAAAGCTCGACTTAAACTTGAAAACTTTTGTGATGCCTTTATACAGTATAAGTGCTTAGTCGTAATATGTTATAAAAGGTGTATCCTACTTGTGGTCATTTAAAAAAATATATATTAAGATGATCCTTCACAATTTTGCATATTCTGTGTGCTGCAGCTCATTGCATCAGCCCTTGTATTATCCAGTTAGAAGCCAAACAGAAACATTGGTGCAGAGGCTTTTTGCTGTTTCCAGTTAGCATAACTCCTGATTTTCCTGTCTGGACTCCGTTGAGGGCAGAGCAGCCGGCGCTCTGACCATACACCGGGCACAAACACCTTATGCAGGCTTGGGGAGAAAGCAGCTGACCTCAGTGGTTCGGTGTGTGATGGAGACTGTGCCATGCAGAGTCCTAGGGAATGGACTTGGAGGCTTATTTCCTTTTTTTTGTTTTCCAAAAGTGGCATGTTGGCCTTAAGCACCTTCAGTAACTTAAGTGTCTAAAGGAGATGAATTTATAAATCCTGAGGTTGGGGATGTTGATTTGTTTGTTTATAAAGCAAAGACTACATAATACTGTTTCAGCACAGCATGTTGATGCTGTCTTTTGACCAGTTGCGTGGAACTGGCAAAACCACTTTCAGATCTTTCAGTTTTTATTGTACAGCCTTTTTAGCCTCTTTTGTCCATTTCCTAATGACATATAGCATATTGTTTTCTTTTATACAAAGCCTGGTATTTGTAGATGGAAAAAGGAAAAGTTTATGAATGAACTTGCAGGTTAGAAGATACAAAAGGGAACTAGGCCACTTAGATGGCCATCTTCCTCCTGTATTATTCTTTAATAATATGTTCTTTAATGATACGGTTCTGATATCCTGATTTAATGAGGATTTGGTAAATGACTGAGAATTTTAATGAAGAAACCTCCTTATTTTAAGTAAAAGTTAGTAAATAGTGATTTTATGGAGTTTGCTTTTGATCATAGTGAAGTAAAAGAATAAAGAAATAATGTATGTTTATATGCAAAACACAATTTGTATGAAGAGGAGGAAGAAAAAATACACAATAGATATGAATATATTTATAAGTGCTTATTTTACGGCTAGTCACTGATGAAGAATTTTTGTATTTGTATTGAAATTCTCCTGACTGGGGATCTGCCGTAAGCATGGCTTCTTATAATGAATTCCAAGTGTGGAACCAGTATTGTGGAACCAATAATTTTGTCAGCAGTTCACCTGGACTTGTCCTAGCAAAACCTTTTCTTCCTTCTCTGTCTTCATTGCTCTGTGAATGTCAGAAACAAACCAATGCAGGCCAAAACCTCTAGAAGTGGCAAATCTCAAGGATGAGAGTGCTAATGCTGAAGTCTGATCCATGAAGGGTTATACCCTTATTTAATATTGCTAAGAGACAACTCTCTCAGGTATGTTTAGTTGCAATGTCTTTACGTTTTTCAAGGACATGCTGTCAAAGGATCACTTGAACAGGTGCTTTTACTTAGCTGTAGTGGATAACAGGATAAACTAAACAGGAATTTTATTTCTGTATCAGCAATAGAGTAATAAATTAAGCATTTGAACTGGCCTCTAGTAAGATGCTCTGAAGCTCCAACTTTCACAGATTTGGAGATAAGGCAGTTGAGGCTTTAGTTGTGGTTAATGCTACTTGTATGATGATCCTTTTACAGTTTGTAGTTCTTTCTCAGCCTGCAACTCATTAAATCTGAGCTGCAGAGTGAACCTAGACAAAGAGGAAGAACACTAATACCCAAATCTTCTTTTGAATGCCTTTTGAACTTATTTTCAAGAGCTTTCCTGACTGGATATCACAAATCTTGCAGGTTTTAATGCAAGTTGAGACAATAGGACATGACGACTCCCATCACCTTCTATACAAGGGCCCATATCCCAACTGTCTCTGTTTTGATACGACATAAAAAAGCATAAAATTGATCATTACGTCATGGTCCTGAGGTTAATTTTTTTTCCCTCCCCTGATTTTTGGAATTATGTATCTAACTAAGGTACTACTGATGTTTTTGAAGAAACTTTTCCCTCCAGATTTTGTCATACAGGTGTTCCCAAAACACTTGCTTGTCTTTTCCTTGCACTGGCTGGTGTCTTAACCTTCATGAGAAACCATCTTTTATTTATGTCAACAAGAGGAGATAGGAAAAACAGATCACTCGGATACTGAACAGGTTTTCAGTTATGCTGAAGTCAAAAATGTCTTTGTTCTTTTTTGTTGAAAGTGTATCTATTCTGACTTGAATCTCTGGCAAGTTCCTTGAACTAAAGCAACCAGTATATATATATAAAATTAGGAATAAAGCAATTTTAATGTAATAAATAATGTGTAATAACACCCCCACCACATCCCCAAATAAAATGATCTGCTGTTTTACTGCTAATATTCCTGTTGTCATTCTGCAATAAATTGTGGGGAATTTAATACAAGAACTGGCTTTAACTTTCTGGTGTCCTGTCCCGTCACGCTCCCGCTCCCCCCCATGTCTTCAGAACTTAAAGTTTTAAAAATTTTAGCTCTTTACTTAAGTAAAAGCAGTTAAACCCAAATCCATTCCAGTGTGTCTCTGAAACAAACTGGTGGGACAAGGTCAGATTATGTAATTGCTTTGTGTAGATCCACGCAGTACCTGGATTATAACGAAGTGAATATGCTTTTAATATTAAAAATGCCCAATGCAATTATGATTTTGGTGCTTTATCTTAGGCTTACCTGTGAGCTGAGTGCAGGAAACATTCTTTTGTTCTAAAAAATATAAATAAAGTCAAAATTTTGGTCCAGGAGAGAATATCTGCTTTTGTAATTTACTGAAAAATCTATGTTATAATATTTTAAAACCAAGCAATATTCCCCTTCTGTAAATGGCATACACAAAATCAAACTCACTTCATTTTTAACTGTATTGTTTCCTTTTCCACATGCGTTACAGCATGCGGGCAATAGAGATGTTCATTAAAATCATGGTTTATAAGCTTAGAATGAAGAACAAATTAGATTTAATATCAAAATAGTGGGATAAGAAGTGGCTACTAAAGTTACAGCGTGCATTTGTGACCTCAATGTTTTTAACATTCTTCGAATACCAGATTTGTCTAGTTCTCGGCATCACCTCATGATTATTCGCTGTAACTGCATACCAGAAAAGCTTATTTCACAATGATTTTCCTTCATTCTGGCCCAGTAATATACTTGTAGAGACTTGTTGGCATTTGCAATTTTTAAGATTTGTTGTTAGACCATTTTCATATCTGTTTCATGTCTTGTATATTGAATTTGATCTCCTTCTCCCAAATAACAGAGGAATTGGCAAGACCTCTCAAAAAGTGGGTGGAGAGTACGTTCTCCCCTCAGCACCCCTCACTACCCACTTTAGATATTTTGCTCATACGACCCATGTGTGTTAGCGGCAGCAACTTCTATATGAGAAGCTTTTCAGTATCCACAGCAAGTTAATCATATTTGCACTGAGTAACAAAAATTGCTTGGAAAAATCACTTCCTGTTTTTGGTTATGGATGAATCATTTATATAAGCATATCTTCAAAGTTTTCTATTTTGAAATTCAAGATTTGTTTCTTGTTCAACTTTGATCAATACTATTACTTAAAAAGATGCTTTGGTCATTTCGTGTCTGAATGTCTTTCATCTAGAAGATTATCAACATTTCCAACTGTGTAGTTGGAAAACTGTTTGGGAATATTGTAATAAATTAATATCTACAATTTTTTTTGTTCATGATACCTTACTTGTGGGTTGCAAAAGAAATACAATTTTGAAAACTTCACATGAATTGGCAACTGTTTCCAATTTATATAACCAAAGAGATATTAAATTAATGGAAATCCATTAAATAACAATCATTCTGTCAAGTTTGATCAGGCTTGAAAGATTGTTGATGTTAGTTTTTTGTAATAGTATGCCTCAGCTGAAGAAAGTAAGTAGTTGAGTTATTTTGAGTATGCCTGAGAAAGTGTTTTGCAGTAATAAATTGTGTTGAATCATATGTGATTAATAAATATTTAAATACATTTCAGTTGCATTTAAGATGAAGGCATATCAGTTTTAAATTCTGTTTATTCTGGCTACCACAAACGTAGTTTTGTTTGTGTTTTGCGTGGCAAAGGCTAAGTAGTTAGTGTTCAATAATAAGTTTTTTTCAAAATGTTTCAGTTTACTTCCAATGTGAACAATGATATAATTAAGGAAAATATAATGGAATGTCAGATTTTTGTGCTGACTTTGGCTTTAGGCTGCAAGTAGTATAGTGTTGTTGTGGAAGAGTTCAGCTAAAACCACTTCACTCCTCAGTCCCTGAGTTCAGTCTGAATTAATAGAGTTAACCGAAGTGGGTTGGTTTATTAAACCATTTCTTGGGTTGTTAAAATGGAAAGGTAGAAGCAGTTTAACAAAAAAAAAACCTTAAGAGCCTATTAAAGGTTTTTAGCTGCACCTTGTCATTCAGAACCACCATCAAGCTTGCAAGAACACTTCAAAATTCCAGAAAACAAGAGATCCTTCACTGGCTCTCCGTCTGTTTTTAACTTGTTTTTGTAGCAACTGTGAGTGCATTCATTGACACCGCAGGGAGGTGGTGGAGTCACCATCACTGGAAGTGTTCAAAAAAACATGTAGATGCGGCACTTTGGGATGTGGTTGAGTGGGCATAGTGGTGTTGGGTTGATGGTTGGACTTGATGATCTTAAAGGTCTTTTCTAACCTTAATGATTGTGTGATCCTGTAATGTGTTTTTTTTTAACAGTATGTGTTTGTAATTTGATGATAAAAAAATCGTTAAAAATGGTTATCTGAGCAGGAATACTTGGTGGCATGTTTTATGTTACTTTTGATGAAATATTTAGAGATTATCAACCACTAAAGAGGCATCTATTCCAAGTATCCTAATTTAATTTGTTAAATACATAGATGTGATCTATACTGAAGCATTTTAGGGTGTGTAGTATGGGATAATAATGACATACTTCTTGTATTATTAAGGTGTGTCATTATTACAGCATATGCACACCCTTTTATGTCTTATTGCTTAAATACGATAGTGCTTATAAGCTTTCCTTTTAAAGTATTAATTTACTGTGATGAGTTAGCTAACAGCATATTTATGTACAGTATTTTACCTATTATGGATGATACCTTACTTGTGGGTTGCAAAAGAAATGCTACAGTGGAAACCTTAATTAAATTAGGGATTGAATTTAGCAGTGGTTTCTGAAGTCTGTTCAAAGAAACTTAATGACTCTTGTCTTTTCAGATTATCAATTTTAAGTGTGGCAGAAAAGAACATACCTTTTCAATTTTAGTTTCACAGTATTTTATGTCTTGCACTGAATGAAGTAAGAATGAGTGGTCCTAACTGAGTCATCTAGCATTTTGTTTTAATACAAATTACCCCCTTCTTCAGGTTTTCTTTTTTGGGAGGGTGAGGTTGTTCTCAATGCCAGCACTGATCCAGGGTGAGGGGAGAAAGCAATTAAAAGAGAGAGTGCAGATAAGATGTATGCTTTCTACTGAGACAGCTTTAGGATGACTTATTTAAATTTCAACCTAATGGCAAAAAGCTGACTGTACGCTTTCTGCAAGGTTGTATTCTTACTAGTCTGGATGTGTTACCTTCCACTTCACAAAAGCATCTGCTTTACTGCTATAGGAACTATATGAGTTTTGGAAGGCAATGTTTCAAACCTTAATTTTAGCGGTGTAACAGATAAATAGGTTGAGATGTGTTAATTCTGCTACAGCTAGAAATGTTATGCTATCAATTGTTGAGCTACTTTCCACCGTCACACAAGGTTTATGGGAAGATGCTGAAAACCAAGTCTTGGCTCCCTGAGGCTTTTGTGACAATGACATTGAATAGCAATGGAAATATTGATACCCAAGATCAGAATGAAAGTTGATCAAGCTTATTTTCCAGAGTCCAACAGGAATCAGCACTGGGTAGTTTGGGAAGGAGTGTAAGATATCATGAGATGATGCATGGTTTCTTCTTTTGATGAACACACAGGCATATGCTGCTCCAGGTTTAAGAGGCTTCCATGGTGACAGAATACATTTGGGCTAACGAGCATGCTAGTTCCTCGGGAGCTTCCCCACCCTTTTCTGTGTCTGAAAGTTTTTAAGCCCATTATTCTTTTGTCCTTTGTAATAGTCCATGGCAATGTGTTCTGCAGTTTCACTATGTTTTGTGGAAGACTTACATATGTGTTATACCTACACATGACCATTTCATATAATGCTATTTAATTTTCTTGAGAAATAATGAATTATTCTGTATTTATATTACTGATTCTGTTCACAGGTATGTAGATGTCTGTTCTATTCATGTCCTAGAGCGTATTTTTTCCAAGATGGAGAAACCCCCTGTGATACAATCCTTCCTTGTAGGAAGCTCTTCCAAACCTCTGGATGCTGTGTTTTGTTCTGTGACTTCTAGTTCAAATGTATCTTTTTCAAACTGCAGGGACCAAAATAGCAAGGCTTGCAGTACATGTGTACCTCCCAGTTCCTTTCCTAATAATTTTGAGCCTTTGAATTTTTTTCCCCTATGGTTACTGCACATTAAAGTGAAACACATTTCATATACTCTTTCCTGAGTGGTAACAATGTGTAGTCTTTTACTGCACATGCATCTTCAAGATTATTTTTTTCTCATGTGCTTTAGTTTCTTGGTTAGGAATCGTGTGATGCTTTGTTACCTGGTTACTTGGTGTTGTGAAACCCTTTCATGTACAAAAGACTTTAGCATTGACTGTTCCAAATACTTTATCTTCCAAAGACTTGACCAGTTCACTGTTGAACTTTTTTGATATGTTGAGAAATTGCCTGTAGAAAACAAAACAAAAAATGCTGTCAGTCAGCCCCTGCTACACATGCACAGATCTTAGCAGAGATTTTTAATCTGCCTCCACTGGGAAAAGTAACCATTTATTCCAACTTTTTAAAATCGGTTATTAGTCCAGAAAAGAACTGTTATCCTATACCGTGACAATTGAGTTTGAGATTTTTTTTTGGTGAATGTTATTGCTAAAAGATTTTTGTTTTTGAAAAGTGAACTATATTGTCGTATAGAATATATCCATTTGTTGTTGTTGAAGAACTGTTAATGACAACTGGATGACTTATGATCTTGCTGTAGAGAAGCCTTTCTGATTCTTTCCAGTATAATTTATTCATCTGTGTGGTTACTAGTTCTGTACTTTTGACATTTTCTATGAGTCTGCTACATGAAGAGCAAAAATTTTTGATAACTTCAGTGCTCTTTAAAAACAGATGAAACATTTGCCCAACTTCCAATAACCTGCTGTCGTCTCCAGGGGCAGAGAGGGAAAACCACAATTTATTGCTCTCTAACTTCCTATTTTGTTTACCAGAACTCTTGAAATAATACTGCCTGTTTCTGGTGGTTTGATACTTTCATTTTCATTTTCTGAAATCTGCTATATCCTCCCCTCCAAAATACAGTTTTGTTCTGGGAACTTCCCCAGGCACATCTCTAGGGAACAATAATGCAGAGAATTCTTACTGGGTTTTTCTTTTGAGCTGTTGATTAGTCTTGAGAGAGTGTTTTACCTTTGTCCTCATTTTATCCATTGTCCTCACCAGTTTTTACAAGCCTTCTACTTCTGATGCATTTTTAAAACATATTTTAGTAGTCATTTTTATTCTCTCAAATTTCTTGCTTAGTTTTATTGGTAGTTTTACATTTAACTTGATGGAGTTAATCCTCATTTTTACTTTCCTCAACTTGGATGAGACTTCTTTTTCCTGATGGTTGATTATAGTGTTTTCAAGAAATAGTTAGAGATACTGAGTGATATTAGGAAAATATCTGAAAATACTTAAGAGTATCACATTCCCAAGAATAGGATTCCATGTGCATCTCTTGAAATGCACTCTGACCTCAGACTCATCGCCAGTTCTTCAGGAACAGTCAAGTCTACATGAGGTTTGTCACATTTACATCCAACAAACAAATTGCTACAGATGCTTGCTGTTACTTGTTATGCTCTTACTCTCCTGCCTTTAGAGCCTACTTTTCCTTAAACGCTGGCCTCATTGCTACTGTGAAGGTGTCTTCTGTTGAAAGAGGTTCAAGGCCGCTAGTGCGTAGGTCCTGTCTTAGAATAATGCTCTCCTAATGTGAGACTTCTCTGTACTGAGGAAGAAACAGGCTTGAAGTGGGACTGTTCTGGGTGGCCTTGTTGGCCCAGCATGGTCTGACTGGCCTGCTGCCTTCCCGGCAGAGAAGCAGCCGCATTGCATTCAGAGGAGCAGTGCCTGGGCGTCGCTCGCCAAGGAGCTGTGTGGGCCACCTTCTTGTAGCCTGGGATGTGACAGGAGGAGGAGGGAAGCCAAAGTGGTTATTCTGGATGCTCATCTTTCAGCTCTTACATACTTAACTGTCAATTTTTTCTTAACTTTTCAATCAATAAGTGATGCAGGAACATGTAATTAAAAAAATGTTTAAAAGTTGAAAAGAGTGAGTTTTAACGAATTACACCAAGCAGGGGCTTTGACTCTGAAATTTCCAGCCAAGTTGCCAAGAGTGTGCTTTCATGAAAGCCTGCGGCCAGCCCGCTCGTCTTCGTTTGGAACAGAGCTCTGGAGCTTGTGGTGCTTGTCACTACTTGAATTTTCCTCACTAGGAACAGTTTTGAAATTCCCATACCAAACCTCCTGTTTATGATTATCTTTCCTCTTTGAAATTAGTTTGTGTGTGTTTACACTGTATATTGTATATTTGTACCATGTTTACCTTTTCTTCGGGTTTGCTTGAAAATAATATACGTCTCATGAAAATACCTGAGGTGATGAAAAATTAGATGTTAAATTTTTCTTGCTCTGACATGTATTTCAGGTATTTTAGTAAAAATCTCTTCAAGAAAAAAAGGTGTTTTCTGATAGATAAAACATTTTTGATATAAAAAAAAATCAAAGTTATTTTTATACCAAAGCAGTAAGACTGTACATGGTACTGTAAAACTTGAGTGCTTATCTTAGAACTTGTTCGTATATCCTCTTTGGGATTCAGCTGTGCCATTTGAAGTGGTTACAGCCTAGTCTATGTGTAACTCTTTCATCAGCTCTTTGAACTGCAGGCCAGCCATACTGTCACACGCTTAAGTAAACTGGCAAAAGGTGCCGGCAAGCTTGCATGTTGATCGGTTTTATTTTCATTTTTAGTGATAAATTTATTATCATATTATCAGATATTAGTAGGAACCAGTGCTGCAACTGTATGGTTTCTGCTTACTATAATCTTAGCACTAAGTAATCCTAGTAAGAAGAGCAGTCTAAATCTGAAAGTGTGGGTCGAGTTTAAATTGCAAAATACTTTAATCTGTATTACTTAACTCAGCATTAAGTATTGCTATGTGGAATATGTTAAAAGAACTCATACTTCTTGGACAGCAGGTTCTAACATACGACTTTCAGCCAGTAGGATTTTCCTTCTGTCTTAGCTTTTTTTAAAAAAAAAAAAAAATCCAAACAGTACGTTTTTTTACTTTCTACACACAAATTGTTTAGTAGAATCACAATATTGGAAGTGGCCCTTGAGCATTCTGTATGATGTCCTAGGCAGTGGGGGAGGAAAAACCCCTACAAGAAGCATATCCAAAACCAACCAGTGCATTCAAGAAGAATGTATGTGTGTTTCTATCTTCCTGCAGTTGACTGCAGTGTCAAGGGCTGTACGTATTGAATTTTCTGATCAAGTCCTTTCTTCCCTCTGTGAGAGTTAGTGTGGAGGAGAGCAAACAAATCTGGTCAGTCTCGTTCCTTCACTGAGGAACTTGAAGAAGATTCCCAGATTCTTGTCACTCTGGGAGGGGGAACGGGCTAAAGCCATGCTTCTCTCGGCCCTGACCAAAGTGGGTGGTACTGAGAGCTAGGAAATGCACTAGTCCTCATTTTCAGTTGATTTTGCATTTGTGGATTTTACTGCGATAGGAAAACAAAGAGGTTTTACTTAAAAGTTGTAGCAGTATTGTGGCACAAAAATACTGATGTGGGTGGTTGTGGTTTTGTTTTTTTTTTAATGGGGATTTTGTTTCTTTTTTAAGATTTCAGGCTCTAATTTCACTGCCACATCCCATAGTTTTTGCACAAGGCTGCAATTTACATGCATTGTTTTCTATTACAGTAAACATTAATAACATCTAGAAGAAAATTAAAATGCTTGAGGTGCTGAACCTAATCCTTGGAACACCAATGGGTCATATTAGGGTTGAGTGTAGTCAGTGTGACTGAATGAATATATGTAAAATTAAAATCTATTTTTTTTTTTCACATAGCCCTTATTTTTTAAGGATTTCTGGGTGGTGAAAGCAAGGGTGACTTTGAGAATTTTATTGCATTTTTAGTGTGGGTTTTAAAATGCATGTAAATAAGTACTTGCATACTTTAAATTGAAACAGCATAAATACATGGAGTGATATTTACCATTTTTGTCTTACGTATACTGGCTATCTCAATATGTTCTATTCAATGAATACAATAATGCATTCTCTTTTGAGTAATACAGTAGCTTTTTTTTTTTTTGCCTTATTTTGAATCAAATTAATGTTCTTAAATTCTGTTTAAGATAAAAATTTGTGTAACACTCTGTTTGGGGCAGGGAGGAGAAGCTTGTTAAAAGGTTGTTAAATATTGATGTATACTTCCACAAGTCATTGTGAATACCTTCATGTGGATTCTTTGGAAATGACCAGACAGAATATTTTTCTTAGAACTTTTTTATCCTTTAGTTGGCAGTATTTCCTTTTAAGGGTTTTTTAATATTTTCCTTTACTAAGAATACTATTTTTATATTACAAAAACAAAAAACTACAGTCTCTGGAAACAATTATTTTAGATGAGACATCAGAATTTTGCATAAATATGAACACTTCAATCTTTTCTTAACTATTAACACTTGATAATTTACTTATGTATTTTGAAGAGTAAATTTACTCATTAGTCTTGATATGATAATTTACTCTTTATATCATTATTAATATTAGGTTTGCAAAATAGACTAACAGGCCTTACGGGAGTCGGTCATGAGTTCTGTGTGCACATTTTTGCATAGTATGTAGTGCAAGCATGCATGAGTACAACATTTTATCATGTTGTGCCTTTTTTTTTTTGGTGCTGGCATTAAAAGAATATATTTAGTCAGGTGATTACCATCTAAGGGTATTTTCACTGTCTCATTTCAAATATCTGAACCCTTGGTGCTCCAAACTGTCTTTGTTGAAGGGAATTAACATTTAAGAACCCCTCTGTTAGAGTAACAGTAGATGTTGGTTAGCATCAGTAACACAAAGAAACCACAAGTATCTGGCTTGCAGCAGACACTGGAATCTGGTAGTAGAAGACACTATCTAGCAGATACTAGATCCAGCAATCACAGAAAAGCAGGACTCCAGTCCAATTTCCTTTATGTTTTCTCCCTCTAAAATAGAAGTCAGTTTATTAAATTTAATGTTGCAACAAGGATGTGCTTTAAGTACTTACAAGAGAAATTCATGATATAATTTCATTTGAGTCTGAGCATTAGAAAATGTATGATTTGTAAGTGCAAGGAAATTTTTGGCTTTGGTACTGCTTTTATGTGAGTGATGGTAATATTCAACCACTTCTGTTATTACACTTTTGGTTAAAAGTCTGATTCAGTTTTCTTTATACTAAGACATGTAACTACTAACTACAGCTAATATTGACAAACCTAAGAAATGCTAACTTGGCTTGATCCACCCGCTGTGCAATTGCAGTCCACCTGCCGTGTTCCTTACATGACTCTGCCATCTGCCTTGTCTGTTGGATGCTGGAGTGGAGAGAAGCAGTGGCACTGTGGTCCAGCTGCAACCTCTTTCCATCCATCACCTGGCCTTTCTGTTTTCCCCTTCTCTTACCCTATCCCAAATCAGTGTAAAAAATGATGAGAGTGGGGAAATTAAGCAGTTGGTAAACGATACTTGCTTCTTGGAGTAACGGTGTGACAATCCCTGCTCAATACTCTTAATGAGCAGCCTTTTCTTAAGTTCTGTACAGAAAGATAGGTTACCCTGAAGGGAAAAGTGAGGGATGCTAACAAGTGTATGTGTAATACCGTGGCACTTCAGCAGAGAAGCCAAAATTGTGTAGATGTGTGAAATTAGTAATTGTCTCAACAGTAGAGGTCATCTGTTTGTGTCCAAGTGAATGTGTAGTAGTAGAAGGTTCGCAGTTTGGCCATCATCATAGTTGTTTTGCTTTCAGCTGTCTGCTTGAGAAGAGGAGGTAACATCACCTGTTAAGGTCTCAAATCCTCCTGCCCCCATGTTTAAAATGGAAAATTAATAGCTGACCCATTTTTAAAAAAAAAAAAAAAAAGGGAATTCTGTTCACTACAGGAGTGTTTTTTTCAGCTATTTGCTGAATCCCTGCAAATGATTGCTCTTACAGATCAAATTGCAGAGGTGGAGTATTAGACTGTAAGATTGCATAGAAACTTTCTACTTCGATCCATAAGTTTAAATATAATACATAACTGCTTGGTCTCCTAGCTGATCAGTTGAGCACATTCCAACAGTACTAATTTTACTGTATGCCATTTCTGAATAAGATGTATGCAAATACATTATTTTTTCTTTATTTTCTATTTAACCTGGAAGTTTGTGGTCTTAATCTATAATTCTTTGGATGCGTTTGTTGAGAGAACGCTTAGAAAGAAAAACTTCTGTAAACCATTTTTTTCCTGTGTTGTCCTAGAAATGTTTACTGTTCATAAGAAAGCTGATCATAAATTTGCAAGTTATAGAAAATGAGTTATGGGCAACCTTCATGTTGATATTATGGGTACAAGGTGTACATTCATGAGATCAAGAAGTTGATTTACTCAGGGTGAAAGAAGAATAGCTCAGCAATTTATGGTTTGGGTGCATGGGCAACCACATGGCTGAAAAACTGCTTTGGTGACTGGAATCAGAGGGTGGTGGTCAGTGGATCATATACCGTCTGGAGGCCAATAAAAATCAGCATACTGTAGGGGTCTATCCTGGGAGCTGTCCTAACAACTGCCTGGGGAAGGTGATGGAATACTTCCTCATAAAGTTAGCAGATGACTCCAAACTAGGGATGTGAGTCGATACGCTCAAGGGCAGGGCTGCTGTCCAGAGGAACCTGTAGAGACTGGAGGAATGAGCCAATGCAATTATTATGAAATTAATCAAGGAAAAATGCAAAGCCTTGTGCTTGGGAGGGAAGAACCACCTGTAGTGTTTCGGGTTAGACACTGACTGGCTGGGGAGTATCTTTGCTGAAAAGGACCTGGAGATCTTGCTAGACAGCAAACTGAACACAAGCCGGCAGTGTGCCCTGGCAGCAAAGATGACCAACAGCGTCCCAGGCTGCATTAACAGGAGCACAGCCAGGAGACTGATGGAACTGATTATTAATAGTCCTGTACTCAGCACTCAATAGATCCCATCTGAAATGCTGGATCCAGTTTTGAGCCCCCCAATACAAGAAGGATGTCAATCAACTGGAGCCATTCTAGAGAAGGGCAACCAAGATCGTCTGGTCAGGGCCCAGAGCACTTGCCTTACAAGAAGAGTGTGCGGGAGTTGGGCCTGTTCTGCCTGGAGACAGCAGCCTTCCAAATACCTACATGGAGGCTATCAAGAAAATGGAGCCAAGCTCTTCTCAGTGACACATGATGGGACAACAAGAAGCAACAGGTATAAATTGAAATGAGAGGCTCAGGCTCCAGCCAAATAAAGGAAAAGCTTTCACCATAAGGAGAATCAAGCATTGGTATAAGTTATCCAAGAGCCTTTGCATGGTCTCTATCCTTGGAGGTTTTCAAGACTGACTTTGCAAATCCCCGAGCAATCTGGTCCGAATTCTGTGTTTATCATACTCAGAGCAGGAGGTTGGACTATAGACCTCCTAAAGTGCCTTCCTCAGGACCTTCTGTGATCAGCACAATCTTACATGTTGTATGTATGCAGAGATTACTGATGAGAAGGAAGAACTGTGCGGTGAGATTACATCTAGGTTAAAGCTGCATCCCACCTTGTGACAAGTGTCTTCACTGAGTTATGAACTATTAATATAAAGAGAATCCTTGAGGAGTCAATATGGAGTAAAAAAAAAAAAAAAAAAAAAAAAAGTAGCATATCTCCTGGTCTAAGTTCTTCCCATTCTTGCAAGGTGCAATGTAGTTCCATATTTCCATGTGTCTTTGAGAAAAACCTTTGAGGTCAGAGGAAAGTTTATTTAAATAACGGGTAAGTAAAGGAAAGTCTGATTTGAATTTAAAGTAGTTTGAGTATGTAATAAGGTGAATTTATTTGCATTCAAATATCGTGGGTTTCTTTTGATATTGACCTTAATTCTTAATTTATTGGCAGTCCACTTGTAATTTTTGGCTAAACATTTTCCCATCATCTGTTACTGATGCATATTTCCAATTTTTACCTTTAGTGTAAAGTCTAGAGGAGTAGAAATGGGAAAATATCAGCTGTTAATTCTTCAGAGAGCAAAGGCTGACATGGATTTTTCCAAGAACTTGAGGGACTTTGTAGTTAGACATAGTGGTTCTCTGTTTTGAAGCTTTTGAAAACATTTCAGTTGATATTTCCGTATATTTTTCAGCTGTGGTTGTTTAGAGAAACAGTGGAGAGTATTCTGAATAAAAGAAAATCATTATGTAGTTCCTGGTACAGATGTAAATGTGTTTAATTTTACAAAACTTTCTTTCCTTGGACATCATGTTCTTTCCGCATAATACTGGGTGACAGACTTCATGGTAGTACGTTTAACCTTAGAATTTTAGTGGTTTGTTAGGGAAAACGTGTGTATTGGAAATTTATCTTGTAATTCAGCTAGTTTTAGCTAGTTTGTCAGGGGTTTCGTGTGTGTGTGAACTATCGCAAAGTTGTGTTTGAAAAAAAATGGGCTATCTATGTATTTGTTTTAGTATTTTTTTAGGTCTGAAGTGTTTTGAAGTAGCTTAGTTCAGTAACATCTGCAACTTGCAATTTCACATAGCATAGCACATGAGTGAAAAAAGAAAAGTGACATGGCAGATTCTGTAGTCTAGAGAGAACTTGTACAGAACAAGACAGATTTATTCCATAGACCCTGGAAAGTATTTTCTTGTTAGGTGTGGAGTCCCACAGGGGCAAGACTTTGCATTTGCCTTTGAACGTGTTGAGGTTCCTGACCCCGCCTGT
Source organism: Phaethon lepturus (assembly GCF_000687285.1). NCBI lineage: Eukaryota > Metazoa > Chordata > Aves > Phaethontiformes > Phaethontidae > Phaethon > Phaethon lepturus. The sequence goes on along the minus strand of NW_010539680.1, from coordinate 129,367 downwards.
TGCTGCAAGCTGAACAGGTCTCCCGTGATAAGTCCTACCCGCTAGTCTATAAACCGCTCCCTCTCCTCCCCAGTTGGTATCATCTGCAACTATATCCAAGTATCAGATGGCTTAGCTGAAGCAGGGACATCAAGTAGAATTACAAAGATGATGGTATCAACAGATTTATTCTGAAATGCGAATATTTTAAATCTCTTCTATATTTTAATAATTTATTCACTACACATATAAATACCGTTTTTCTGTCTTCCTAAGCTTAGAGAAATGCAAATGATTATGGGTAAAACAGTCAATTTGCAATTGCAAACTGTTGATTTTTTTTGTTTTTTAAAGTTTTTTTCATGTATATCTTAGCATTACAGGAATGAAGAGGATGTCTTTCTCTTTGGTTTCATCGCATGAATTGTTTTACAGGAAAAGTTTGTCATTCAGACAACTGTTTCTCTCCCAGGAATATCACTTTTCTTCACCTAGTTTTGTATTTGCTTTTATTGATTCCCCCCCCCCCCCCATGATGTGAAAATACCTAAGAATCTGAAAACAATAATTTAGAAGTACACTGTATGCTTGTCATTGCAGTTTGATTTTTTTTTTTTTTTAATGGGGAAAAAAGAAAAGAGCAACTGCATTGCAAAATGACCCTGCTACTCAGCAAGAAGGGCAGAGATGAGTCCCAGCATGTAGTTCAGTGAATGACTAGATAGGTCACACACATCATATGATTAACTTTGTAGTTGGTTTCTTACAAGGAACAGTGCAGGATTGTTTTCCAGCTCTCCTTGTTCTCCCTGCCCAACATCCTAAGGGTGCTTAGTCTGTTCTGGCTGCCGTTCTTCAGTCTGGCCGTCAGTTACAGCAGGCTGCCTTCGGTCGCAGGGAACTAACAACTCCGGTAATTGCTGCTGTGACCTGTTAACAAAACCGAAGTGCGTATTCCAGAAATACTTTTTGAAGGACCTTGTTGGAAAGAAGTACATTTTTAAAAACAAAACATTGTCAACATGCTGAGGTGTAATGTAGGAGATAGACCTATTTATTAATTGCTGCAAGATCTCCAACATTTTGAGGTAACCCACGGCCTACTTCACAAATTGCAATTGAAAAAGATGAAGGAGAAGAAAGCAACTAGTTTAAAAAAGTTTAGAATTTTTTTTTTCCTTTTTAATACTTAACAGTTGTTGATGGGTAGTTTTCACTACTCCATCCAGTCACTTGATTTCTGTTCCTTTTTCACATGTAGAACCAGATATGTAGTACATTGATTTTAGTAATCACTGTGCCTTGGTTTATGGTATTAGTGTCGTGGTTTAGCCCCAGCCGGCAACTAAGCCCCACGCAGCCGCTCACTCACTCCCCCTCCCCCAGTGGGACGGGGGAGAGAATTAGAAAAAAAACTCGTGGGTTGAGATAAAAACAGTTTAATAGGACAGAAAGAGAGAAAGAAACGACGATAACAACAATAATAATACCGACAAAGGAATGTACAAGAACAAGTGATGCCCAATACAGCGATTGCTCACCACCCGGCGACTGATAGCTCGTCCCCGAGCAGCGATTTCCGCCTCCCGGCCGACTCCAGTTTATGTGCTGGGCATGACGTCGTGTGGTGGGGAATATCCCTTTGCCCGGCCGGGGTCAGCTGTCCTGGCTGTGTCCCCTCCCAGCTCCCCGTGCACCCCCAGCCTGCTCGCTGGCAGCCCAGCCCAAGAAGCTGGACCGTCCTTGACTGCTTAGCAACAACCCAAAACATCAGCACATCGTCAACAGTTTCTCATCCCAAATCCAAAACACAGTCTCACACTGGCTTCTGTGAAGAAAACCAGCTCTGTCCTGGCTGAAACCAGGACAATTAGTCAACAGCATCTGTTTTATAGTGATGTGCAGTGTTCTACAAACCTATAGAAGGCAGAATAAGGTACCGCTTCTAGCTCACCAAATCTCTTGGTCAAAAGTTATTAAAAGCCTCAAAATTCTTCCCTATACACCTGCTGTCAGCCCTATCTAGAAACAGAATATATGCTTCATTAACTCAACGTAGCTGTTCTTATTACAAATAATTTTGGTTAGTTGGTAGATGGTGTGCTTGTTAGGAATCTTGTAGATGAGCATGGATGTCTACTGAAAGCACAGTGACGGTAAAAATGGCAAACTATTAAGTTTAAACACAAAAAACTGTTTATTAAAACAGTTGGTCTGAATATATTTTCACATTTTGCTCCAGAAGGAGTAAACATCTTCCATGGGAGGTGACGGAAGTTGTTCCATACATAGTGGTCTTTCTCTTCACCACACAAGTATCGCTTGTAGTTACAGCACTTAGAATGTGAGAAACAGCAGCTGTGAAAGCTGGAGAAATAAATTCACCTGTTTTATCACATAATAATTTAATTTTTAGGAAAAGAAACCCCTAAGCAGAAATTTATTTCATTGTCAGTGTGTCAACTTACTAATTTTCTTACCTCTTCTATCACAGATGTCTGGTTGTGGCCAATAGGCAAATGTTTCTTTTCTTTTAAATTTTTTAAAACTCCTTAACAAACCTAGTGGGCATAATATGTGATTTGTTTACTTTACCTTTTAGTTTTTTAAGAGAGTGATTTAAAAAAAAAATTTTCTCTATTAAAATATTAAATGCTCGCTATTCTCATCTTTAATATCAGCATGTTTTTTGCTTACAAAATGCTTATTAAAACTTTTGTGGGAATTGCTTTGAAAGATACAGATACCTCAGAGAAGCAAAGTGTGAAAATGTGTTTTGGTATCTTATAGGTGAAATGTAATTAAACTGATATTTTCCTCCAGTTGAAAATATGTGTTTTTTTAATGTGCCATTCTGAGAAAGTGTCATTGAAAAGGAAAGTGAAAATACCTAAATGCTTATGCTCCATTTATTAGTACTGGAAGATTTCTTTTGATACAGAAAGGGAGTGCTCGCAGAGCGTTAGGCTGAGGCTGCTTTCCTGTGCGTTTCAATAATTTTGGTGAATAGGTTCCATGAGGGAAATGAGAATGAAACTTAAACATGCGCCCTGCCCCCCCTAAACGGGCATGTCATATAGATAAAGGCGACTTTACGGGTAACCTACAGTTCATGTAAATATCTTTTTTAAATCTGTCATGTTTCTGTGTTTTATTTCACCTGAGGTTTGCAGGGGAGACCTGACTGGGCCTTCACCAGATAGTTATGCATGGAGGTATTTATCTGACAGAGACTGCTTGACTTTTTAAACTCTTCTCATTGTTATAACACGGTCCCAGCTGTAATGTGGAATGCAGCACGAGCTTCCGGGAAGTACTCGAACACTGCTTTAAAAAATGCCTAAATAGGAGTATCATCAGTTGGTGACTAAGGGTAACTGAACTGGGCTTAGCAATTCTTTAATTCTTTTGTTTTCCTGTTCTGCGGTGAGACGTGGTCTTGGCAATGGGTGTTGTGATAAAGGAAAGGAAAGGTGAACACTGATCATAAAGCAGGAACTGCAGGAGGCTATGTTTATTTCTCTTACTTGTTTTGTAATGAAATCTGTTGTTTCAGTGAATAAGCAAGAGGCAATGACATGCAGAATTGCACGTTCTAGTGAGATACTGGCCTGCCAAGATTCCTTTCATTTACAACATATTCCAGAAAAAACTTTTGACCAGAAGCGTCATGTTACTACTTAGTAAGCTCATCTTAGAGCAAGAGAATCCAGCATTTCTGAAACTAGTTTGACATTTTAGTATAAGAGGTTGGTGTGATTGTAATCGGAACAGTTGCTTTGTTTATGTACTGTTCTAAATTCAGTATTTTACATGTTGTTTTAGTTACTGCACTATATGCTACTTATAGTTGCAATATTTGCTCACATTGTAGTTAAGTTTTAAAAATTAATTTCAAGTTCTCCACTACCCTTAAAGACCTTTCATGGGAAAGGAGGTACCTATTATTTTTCTTTGCACCTTGAGAGTTTTTTTGCACTGTTTTACTGATGATGCTTTAGAGTTAAGAGTTCATAGCTGTACTTTGCTGATGGTAAATTAAGTCCTGATGTCTTTTATTTAAGTGAGTAGCAATGTTTTCATGACACAGAAAAATTTATGGCTCTGCATACTAGCTGCTTACATACTTCTAGTAATACACTTACTGCTTACATATTTCTAGTAATTAAGAACATAAAATCCTGCAGGAAAGACATCATTACTACATAAAAATACACTGAGTGATTTAATAAGTACTGTACGTGTTGGGCCTTAATTGCACAGGTGATTAGAACTCTGTATGGAGAGTGGAATGGGCAGGTTGTTTTTTTAAGAGACCATCTAGTGCATTCCTTTTGTATTAATAAAACTCCAAGTAGCATCAGATCTTTCAAGTGTGTGCACTGAAAGGATGGTAGAATTTAACCAGAACAACTGATTAAAGAGCAGATTGATTTTTTTTTTTTAAAGTGAGATGCACAAGATACCAAAGAAGAAGAAGTTAGAGGTTCCACAAAAGAAAACCGTGCCTCGTGAATCTGTTCATGTTTGAGTGCACATTCGGAACTGGATCCAGCTGTACTGCAGATGGAGAGGCTGCCCAGTGCATGCAGCTGATCCCTTTATCTTGTGACCTGGAGTGTGTGACACATCGGATAAGGGATTCATTCCTTTCTCCTGCATTCCGTTTCAATAAATCCTTCCATGCCCGTCACCTCATCCTAAGCACTTTTTTTTTTTTTTTTTGTCGGTTATGAAGTTATTTAGGGAAACCCCAGAAACAACGTTTGCAGAAAGAAGGATGCATCCTGCTGACATGCTCTTCCTGTTCCAGGAACTGACGTTCTCTTCACTTTGACTGACAAACACAAGGGATATTAAGTTTTTGATAGTTGTGTGAAACACAATTAAAAGTATTTGAGAATTTGAAGAGTAACTTCAGTTGCAGTCTCTGAAGTTATTTCATTTTGTCATTAGACCACTAATTAAAATATGCAGTTTTAAAAAACTGTAACTGAACAAAATTCTCTTGGTTCCACAAAGGAAAAACTATGCCTTGCTAATCTATTAATATTCTCTGAGTGCATAAACCAAACAGTGGATACAGCTGAAGTCACTGACATCGTTTATTTGAAGATTCCAAGTCCTTTGCCAAACCCCTTCAAAATAGGCCGAGGAAATTACAAGGCAAGGCACAGTCAGGAATCAGGTAGTGACCAAGCGAGCTGAAAGAAAACAAAAGGTTACCATTAGTGTTCACCACAGCAGAAGTGTTCCTTGTTAGAGATGAGAATGTGTATATGCAGTAAACATCAGAAATGGGAGTAGCAAAATTGCAGATATTAGAATTATTTAGTTAGGATCAGAGAAAACCCTTGGGGGAATTTGTGACGAGCCAGTTACTTGGATGAATAGCAAGAGGGCAGGTGAAATTCAATGCTGGTGAATGCAAAAACATGCATATTGAAGGAAGTAATTTGAACTGTGCATAAGCTTTGCTGTGTTATGAATTAATTTTACAAATTTAGCAGACATCTGAGCAACATTTTGGACAGCAGAGTTGAAAATCTCTGGCTCAGTGAGCAACAGCGGTCAAAAAAAGCAAAAGCTAAGACGTGTTAAGAATAGCATTATGGAAATAAAACACATAAACCAATAGTTCCACTGTCGCCTGGAACCACAGAAACAAGAAATTTGGGAGTGATTACTCAAACGGCAAGGTAGATGAAAAGCTTGTGGAGGGGTGTGTGTGTGTGAATCTGAACATTTGGACCATTGTGCCTTGAGGAGCAGCTGTTTGAAGGTTGGGAAAAGCGTGCCCCCGCAGTACAAAGCCACCTTCCTGCTCACACTGAGCAGGGGCAGTCAGTAGAACTGACAACTTGTGAATGCAGACACCTCCATTAGGTGCTGCGCTGCGAAGTGCGCGGCTGCGTTCTGACTGCTGTTCCCAGGGGTTTCGTATGGAGGTTAAGAATTTAATTAGATTTAAAAACAATTTCTCGTTAGATGCATCAATGTAGACGGTAGTAAAGGCTCAAGAGAACAATCTCTGCTTGTGGAAGAAGTCCAACACCTAATCACTAATAGGTGGAAGGAAGCATTTATTAGGACATGTTACTCCATTGCAACATGCTAGTTGGGCTTTTTCTTTGTCAGGTGACACTGACCCACTACTCGGATTTGAAATAAGAATGAGAAATGGGCCTAATTGTTTCAAATTACAGGTTGTATACCTCTTCCATCAAATCACCTTTCATTTCTTGAATGTTTTACAGAAAAATATTACCTGAAAAGTTTGAAAATATGTTGTATATGTCTTTCCTCATCCTCTGGAACCTGGTATATTGTTATCTCTTGTATAACGTTGACAAGTCTCAAAGCAAAAATTGGAAGCAATGTTAAATGCTCAGAAAAAACATTTTTTTGAGCAAGATGAAGTAATTGTAAGATCCTGTGATGTGTGTAGGAGAATAACAAGTTCCTCCTTTTCACCAGTAGATTCTTTTGTTTCCATTTTTATATAGGAAGATTCACTGTAGTTGGAGGATTTGCAGGTTGGTGACCACAACCTTTTAGTTTTGCAGAAGTAAATTTTTTTAAATCCTTTAACTCAGATAAATTTAATTTTGGATAGAAATTCCATATGTGGGGGAATGGCCTTTTTTAAAATTCAAAACGAAACAAACAAAAAACCAGAACCAAACAGAAACACCCCACTAATTCTGTCAGAGTCCTGAAATGAGTACTTTGTTTCAGCAGATAATTCAGTGGCAAAATGAAATATTTGTTTCTTATATAACCGTACAAAATACCAAGTCTGGCCACTTCAAAAATAAATAATATAATTTCTTCAGAAACAATTTGTTATCCTAATTATTTGATGACATTTGTCTATAGTACTGACAATTAATTGTCATTGTGTGTCCCTTAACTGTATTTGCTGTATTTTTGTAACAGCCTCTATGATTAATTATACTGGCAATGTCGTACCTGTGCAGCACTCGGGCTGTAGCTGGACGTTGTGTAAGTACCCTCTTAGCCTACATCCTCGCTTTCTTTTTCTATGCTTCTCTTTGTGCCTTAGAGACTGGTAGTGGCCCTTTAATTTGTTAGTCAGAGTTTCTTAGAGGAATTACATCTCAGCATCTCATATGATTAATAAATGTTCCTCTTCCTGCTTGGAACAAGTGAAGCAGATTTCATATTAAAAATTACAGTGCTAGTTAATGGATGCAGTGCTTCTGATTCCAATCATGTCTATAAGTAAATCCTCTGTAATACTAAATGAGCTTGCTAGGTGCAAAAAAATAAATTTGGGCTTCACAGTGAATTTTAGGGAACGGCAAAATGCAGCAAATACACTGGTCTCATTTCTGAGTAGCAGAAGAACTATTTTAAAAAGACTTCCTGGCTCAACCGAATTTCTGCTAACGGATGTTTTGCACCCGTCTTCTCAACATTGAGAATGGATGTTGTGAAAAAATATGCTACCTACCATGGCTAGTGCATACCTTTCTAATTCAAGGTCCTCACTTGGCAACATTGCCAAAAAAATAAGTCATCACAAAGATGCCTATGGTACTGTCTTGCTTTGCTAAATGGTGCAAATGATTGTAAATAAAGCAGGTAATTCTGAAATAGATATAACTGTTACTGATGATTCAGTTGTACTTATTTTTATGGCTTACATGGAATAAGCATTGGTTTATTTTCTAGAAATTTTATGTTTTGGAGGAGAAACTGGCTTTACAACTGCGTCTCCAGGAAATTACTTTGGCATCAGTGTGACTGTATGATGCATTAGATAATTCTCAAAAAGTCAGTCATTAGTATTTACTTTCCATTATTAAAAAAAATGTTTGTCAGTATAGTTGATACAGGATTTTACTATTTGGATTTCTAAAAATTTGTGTCATAAATAGAAACTTTTCATATTTAGTGTGCGTGTTGGTGGCGTTCTTATACTTGAAGGTGTAAGTAGTATACTAGTGAAATAAAGTGCTGCCGCTTGATTTTGATCCAAGGCTAACACAATGTTTGCCAGCTTCCATTTCTGAATGTGTTCTTTTCTTTCATCTAGTGTGTTTGACTTTGCTAATTATTTTAATTTTAATTATACTAACTTTTCTTATAAATCTCTCTCTTCTATATATCTCTCTCTCTCTTCTAAAGATGTTGTTAGAACTCAGACTCTTTGGTTCTGGGAATTGCTGGGAGTCTACACTTGCACACTTGTCATTAAGGATGGCCTTCCCTGTTCAAATCCTTTTGTAATATAATGAGTAGGTATGTAAGGAGCAGAGCGACCACTTTAATTTTTCCAGTAGTTAATGCAGCAGTGTGGGATAGCAGACAAAGAAACCTTTTTACATATAACTGGATGGAATGAAAAGATCATCTTAAAATACAGACCGAGGTGTTTTAGCCCTTTCTGTTCTGAAGTCAAGAAAAGGAGCAAGAAGGAACGCATCAAGGAAACTTGTCAATCATTAGATGATTCCAATAGTTACACAAATACTGGAGCTCTGTATTTGGCAAGTGAGGGTAAGTGGTGGTTAGAGGATATTGTTGTACAAGACATTCTGACCATGAAAGAAAAGAGGTGGGTAGCGGTCAATATCTGTCATAGTTCCGCCGTCCTGGTCACTGGGTTTTTCTTCCAATTCCATTATCCTCACGTTATCCTAAGAAACCCAGGATGCAGCTTAACCCAGGGAGGGTAGTATTTCATTAATACGATTATTCCAGTTCTCAGGCTTGATGAATCCTTCTATTTTGTGTTGTACAGGTATATTTGATATCCCCAAATTCAGGTTACTTCTCAAAATCTTTCCTGCATTCCGCAGCATGGATTAACGTACAGCTTACTGACAGGTCTAGAACGTGTTTTTCTGAAAAGCAAAGCCTGCTTATCTTGGATAAAAAGCACAAACCTAGTAGCAAGTGCAGAGATTTGCAGTTAGGGCTTAATGTTCCCAGTTGTTTACACAGAGTGTGCAGCTAGTACAGGGTATCACCTTCCCTTTTCAAGACCTGTGAGCTTTCTCTGAGCTCCCTGAGTGCCCCCATCAGTTATCTCAGCTTTTCATTCTGTAATCGAGCTGTTTGACACTTTGTGTCTCAGGGAAGCAGCTTCCTATGCTCCTCATTAGACAGCTTCCCCTGCGTAGCTGTCATTGATCTCCTGGAGCGGTATTGGGTCCGCCTCTTTGCCCCTAAAGCTACGTGTCTCTAAAATGTCAATCTTTTTAAATGCTGGTAATAACTGTAATAAGGGAGGTTTTCCTGTAGAGAGAGAGGAAGTTACAGCAGCGTGATACTGTCCCAGAGGCTACAAGTTTAAAATGGAACAAAACAGAAAAGCCATCACTGGCCAGAAAACCCTTAAAAATCCACATCGTCATTGGGCTTGGCAACCGTAAGTGAACTTAAGGGTGTATATATATTGCGTATATATCATGCATATGCCAAAACAGTGACTTGTGTGTGCGAATAAGTGTGAAGTATTTAATAGTTAGCATCTGTGTTGGGCAGTACAAAAGCATTGGTAAGCTGTAGGTAGCAGGTTAGTTCAGTTGGATGATTTCCCGAATTTTGTTATCAGTTATATGTATTTGGCTAAGAGTGTACAAGGGGCTATGTTTGTTTGTGTGATAAAGCAACTCTTTTGCTTATGAAGCTAAATTCAATCTATATATGATTATGTGTGTTTAAGTCATGCAGAAATGATGAGCCTTTTTGAGTTGCCACCTGTTTTTAGTTAGAGGAAATCTAAGGTTGTCTGAAGTTATGTATTTTCAGGCCTCATTTTCTTTGGCAAAAATGCAGGCAAGGAGATGCGTATTATTCTGTCCTAAGAATACTGACTGGTTATTTTTAGGCACCTTCTTAAATTCTTGTATACATTGTATTCAACTACATAGTAAAACTTCTCAGTCTTCATTAGAAGACTAACTTTTTTTCTCTGCGTAGCCAATAAATGTCTTTATGCTCTTGTGAATGTATGAATTTCAGTTCTGTCATCAAGAATGTTGCTTTTTGAATCATGCTCATGTGTGAGAGCATCACATACTAGCTTCGATTCAGTTGACAAATTTAGATATGAGAATACATCTCTGTGTGTGTGTGATTTCACTTATGCCTCCTGCCTTTTTAATCCAGAACCTTATTAACCTTTATTAATGCTAATACTTGAGGGGTTTTTTTGAAGCATTATAATTACATTAAAAAGCCCATTCATCCTTTCTTTATTGTATGAATTTCAGACAAGAGTGACTGCTACTAGAAGTGCTCTGCTAATAACATCTCTGTTTAAATTCTGACAGTACTTTATCTTGTACAGACTAGTGATTTGCACTGAGGTGGTCATTTTAGCATATTCATGCCAGTTGCATAATTGTAAGCTTATATATCTCTTGGAGGGTTAAGTGTTCCTTATCTTATATCATGGAGCTCGTCATAAAACAACCAAACAAACTTCAAGATTTGGAATGTAGTCTCTAGTATCACATTGCCTATTTGTGTCTCTACTGCTTATGCAACTGCTTATGCATTGTGCTTTTTTAGTCAGAGGAATGTATGGTGGTTAATTTCAACTTTTGTTTTCAATTTATTTGTTTTATAAGTGTAATCCAATTATTTGTCCTTCTGAAACAGAAGAAACTAAAGATACATAGACAAACACTAGAACTATGCTTCTAAAAATCCGACATTACTGTACATGGTAAAATCTAGTAAAAATTATAATTTAGTGAATTATACCACATGTCTCTCTTTTTGATGATGAAACTTGTCAGGGAAGATCCCTGTTGACTGTAGAAAAATATATGTTGTATCCATCATCAAAAAATGTAAAAAACAAGGCCTGGAGGAGGCAGACTGCAGCACAATCAGATCTGCAGGTGATGCCAAACTGAGGGGTGCAGTTTGATGCACTTGAAAGCAGATGTCATTCAGACCACCCTGGACAGGCTGGAACACCAGGAAATTCAGCAAGAACGTACAGAAAAACTTTCGTACTGGTCATCTTCAACTGCGTAAGTTTATAGAGCTAAATAATAATAAGCTACCACTCATGTCCAAAACCCCACTATGTTATACTCTTACATGTAGTTCAGTTGCTGATTCCATGATATATTTAAAGTTTTAGAGCAGCTCATCTTGGCTTCTTTCTTTTGGGGTTTAGAAACCCATAAAAGTGTCCTGCTGAGCTGCTAACCTTTTTCAAAACAGCCATGCTTCACTGATCAGCAAGGCTCAGAGAAAGGACAAACAGCTAAAGGTGCAAACTCTGGCTTCTTTGAGCTTTCTAATCACCTTTTATAAATTGTTTTCTGATAGGTGTGCGGCTTCCCTGTATACTTCTTTGCAGAGACCCTATTTCTCCTTTCTCTCTGTTGGATTTGAGTTTATTCTTTCACTTCAGGAGCATGAGGACCATTGACCAGCATGCCTGGTATTGTGTGCTTCATCAGTCTTAGAAGCACAGATTTTTATGTGCTGAAGACTCCGTTAAGGCTAATAAGTAGAGATTTCACTGTAGCTGTGAGTTTCCCATTAAACTGAAGGACTTTTGTTTCTGGTGGGTTTGGCTGACTAAAAATAACTGTCTGATATGCAGAACTTGTAGTGGTAATACAATTTTTTGTATTTATAATGCCTTTCTCTTCATACTAAAAAAAGGACGTTAATTTATATTTACTGAAGTTAAAAATTGCAGAATATAGTAAAGATTACAGCAAGACTATGATGTGCTTAGTCAGTATAAATATGCATCGTGGTGGTTTTATGCTTTAGTAAAGACTGCTAAACCTTCAGCAGTCCATTGAGAATCATCCAAAGAGAATTTTCATTACACTTATCCAAACAATTTTTATAATCTTAGCAAACGTACTCCATCTTGAGGTTTATTTAGATGAATAATGTTTCAAATTTAGCTGCTCAAGATAACTGCCTGGGAAAGAATAGCTCTTTATGTGGAAACTTTACTGTCGATTTCAGTGCTCGTCTATATATTTACTGGTACTGGGCTCAATAAAAATAACTTACTTTATCAATACACACAGGATAGGTGTGTGTTTCGGCGATACCTGCAAGCCTAGCTCCTGATTTCCAGTTGGAAGAGGAATGTTCCTCCAGCTCAGGAGAAATTCCAGAGCAAACTGGATAATCTCTCTGTTGTCTGTTCAACTCTTCCGTTGTTTGCTGTTTTCTAAATCTTAGCAGGAAACTTTCCCGTCACTGCCAGTTTTCCAGGATTCGTCTGTGGGCTACCCCCTGTAGAGCACAGAAGACACTTCTTTGGGGAAGGAATAACATGGCTTTAGCCTCTCTGGCAGACTCTAAACTATGCATGGTTTGTGAGATTATTTTTCTATAGGCATTTTCTCAATTTTAAGAGAGAAGAATGTTCTTGGGAAAGGCTGTTGTTTTCAGGCCTTGTGCCTAGAGGACTTTGCAGTGGTATGTCTAGGATTGCTTGGGAAGATGGGAGGTGGCAGAGCTGTACAATTTGGGGAAATTGGACCCTGTTGGAATGATTCTTTTTTCAGGCTGGTCTGCTTTCTTCTGTTGTCTAACAGAGATTGGGGTTGCGACAGGGAGAGCGTTCATTCCTGGGGTCACTTGCTGTTTGCGACTCCAGATAGTAGGGCATTCTTACTCTTTCTCCTGGCGTGGGAGCTCGGAGACTTACCCGTGTGCTTGCTGGGCCACCAAGAATCCTGTCGTCAACTTGAGTGCTACACTCAGCTATTTGCATCGCCAAAGATAGATGGCTCTCCAGAATTGTAACTTGAATAATGGAAATGTGGTCTGTAGTGAAATTCTAGACTTGAACTGTGCTGGGGACCTGAAAAAGAAGGCATGGCAGTTCTATTCTGCATTCCATAAAACAAATGTGGTAAAGGGACCAGATTTGCATCTTCAGAGGTTTTGTCCTGCTCACACTTTCTTTTTATTCTCAGCAGAAGAGATTCTAGTTCCAGTTACTGTAACTGGAACTAGCCTAGCTAGACTTGGAGAACTTGAGATTCATTCTCTCTGTGTTCTTCTACCTGCATTTCATATCATAGATGTTTAACCCACAGCTACTGCTCTGCGGAACTTTCAGTGACTGGTGGTAAGAACTGGGGCATTTTCTTTAGGAACAGAATTGTTGCATCTGCCAGAAGGAAAGCAATTTAGGACAAGTGCAAAAGGATGTCATGCAAATAACATGGAAGGCTCCATATGACACACTTTTTGCAATAGTGGGGAAAAAAACGTAGAAGAGGAAGAAAGGATGTTTGGGCAGTTTCCTGTAGTAATTAAAAATGCAGCTGTTAAAACCAGATTTATGTTCAATAAAACTTAATAACTCTACCTAAGATTTATAAAAAATAGACATATTTTTTGTAAAAGCAGCAGAGTAAACATAAAAATAATTTTCTGGGCTGCACAGCCACTCTGGCCTGAAACAGCCAGCTCCCTACACAGAGCTGTTCAAGCTTTGAGCGTTTGAGTTGCAGATTAGCTATGGCCTTGATGCAGTTCTGTAAGGATGTTACTTCCAGCTTCTATGCTAGCTTGCTTTAGGAAACAGTACCACCCTTTTCTGCTTGTGTGAAGGGGAAGTGATACTGGCCTGGGGCTGATTTTGCCTCACATCTGCTGGGAAGTCTGCACCGTGTTTCAAGATCTGGAGCAGTGGTGAATGCAACGCAGAAATTTTCTCAATGGATTCTGCACTGTCAGCTAGAATCTCACTGGGTTTCAGATGTGAGCTGAATCCCTGTGAGACTAGTCCCACAATATTCACTTTCCAATGCTCAGACTCAGGCAAGCTTTCTAGAATTGGGGTCGTCATGGTCACCCTTGAGCTGAAATGAGTAAGTTCCACCCTGAAGAAAGCGTACAAGTTCCTCCCAAATGGCAATATGTGTTGTGTAGCGTTGTTGATTTATAACAATTTCTGTTGTCTGTTTGTAACCTAACAGAGTGAAAAAACCCAAACCTGAGTCTCTGAGTTGAAGGGGGGTTGGTTTGCTTTGTTTCTGGGCTTAGAAAGGAACATATTCGATTGAATTCACATCTGGTTGGCTGATTTTCTTCATGGAGAAACTCCAAATTCATTGTGAAGATTAGAGTAAGCGTTTATGGGTTTTCAGGATTTTGAATGGAATTTGAAGTATTGTGTTTTCAAGCAGTGGACAAATCAGTTTTCTCATAGGTATTTGTTCATGTTCTAATTTTGGCATTTCTTTGTCTACATTCTAATTTTAAAAATTGTTTTATACTTCATGTTGTGTCTTGGGATTTCATAGTGTGCTCACTCTTTTTACAGAAATGCACACGAATCCATTGAAGTTCCTCATGACAAAAAGTTCTCGTTTAAAAGATGTTGCCAAGTTAGTTGGAATCAACTTATTTATCAAAATAAGCTGCTTATTAATGAGAGTGGAATTTGCAAATCATAAAAAAATTGATGTCTGTATTAATATGCATGATTTGTTTTAAGAGTACAAACACGCTATCTTACTGTTGCCTTATTTTCTTCATAATAATGGTTAACAAATGTATTTGTATCCGAAAGAGGTCTCATGAGCAAGAGTAAAAAAAAAAAAAAAAGGTTAGCCTGTAAAAAGTGCTTGCCAGCTAAAAATGTCTTTCCTCTCAAACTTTATGAATCCCCCCTTTTGTATTTAAACTCATAAATTGCAAATTATGTAGCTTTTTAATGTAAATTGCTGTAGATATTTGAATGTCCAGCATTGCAAAACTTCAGAGTTTTCCACAAGTTTGGCGTTGCATTATTGACTCATTTCTGGCATGTCTCTCCATCTTTACTCATGTATCTTTCTTGTAATTGTACTGTATTCCAAGAAGCTCAGAAACTGGAATATCTCACTAAACTTTTCTTGATCTTCTTTGTTTGAACAATGAATTTTTTTTTTTCTTGATTAAAATTAATTCAAACTAACACCTCACTTAGGTTTTCCTGTGCTTTGTGGTTTAGATATCTGTTGTTTCTAAAGTTTAAGGTTCTATAGTAATTGTTGTCCTGTCTATGCATCTGTCTGCTTAGACAGTAGCCTAAAATGTTGTTTGAACCTTTGTGCTATGTCACACAGGCAGACCAGTTTGTCTACATTATTTCATATTAAAAACCAACCATTTGATCCTTCAGGTTGATAAAAATATCCAAAGTGTCTTTACTTGACTGTAAATAAAAAGACACAGTTGTATGTGAAGGGTATGTAAGAATGGAATGTAGATATTACTAACATATTTAACTACTCATTTTGATAATTGTGATGCAAATGGCAGCCACATAAAATGATCATGTGGTCATATTTCAGATTTGAATTGGTTGGTTGAAGACATGTTGTTTATTTTGGCTAAAAAATAGGATAAAACTTTAGATTGGAAGTTAATGTTCTGAAAAACCCTGACAACATTTTGTTTTCTTCAAACTTCAACATCTTTGGTTTCAACAGGAACTTGAATATTGTCAACAGCTTGTTGCAAAACATCTGTGGACCAGGAATCTAAAGACCAAGTTCAAGAAACACTTTTGCTGCCAGTTCCAAATGTTTTTAGAAGGAAGACTTGAGGAGGTTTAATTACTGTAAGATTTCTGGAGCTTTTTTCCCCAGTCCTCCATGCATGTTTGTGTAAGTCATTATAGGAGGCATTTCTCTAAAAAGCTGTCGTCTTTGGTTAGCCTTGTTAAAACAGAAAAACCCTCCTGAGATTTTTTGTTAAATTATGTTAATCTAGAGACAGAACTGCCCCAGTCACTCTAATTTCATTTTAATTTCCACGCTGTGTTGGAAAAGATCTCCGAACTTGTTTAGGTCCTTAATTGATTCAAAGAGGAGGATACCAGTAGAATGGTGCTGTTTGTGATTGATGACTGAGTCCATGTGGTACAAAATCTCTCTCTGGTGTTGGTCTGGTCTCCTTAAAGTATTATCACTGTTGAGCTGTCACAGTGGATGAAATGAACTTAAAGAAATGTATTTTAGAATTTTTATTTCCATTCAGCCTAGAAACAAAGCAGGCATCAACACCATCAATTTATTTTGGTCGTGTTTCCATGTTTTTTCCTCACAATTCTGTGTGTATGTAAAGTTTTTGTTCCAATAGAGGTAGAGAATCTATTTGCATTATATTACCATACAAGGAGGGATTTGAGTCATGACTGATGCTATAGCCTTGTTCTAGAAACGGTTGTCATCACTTTGTCCTGCAGTTCTCTTTTAAGTAGAAGGGGGTTTTGTGTGTGGGTTTTTAAAAATTTTTTTTTACAGGTAAGTATTAGAAAGTCTTGACTTTGTATTGATTAAAATAAATATTAATTCAGTACTTAGACTGAAGTAGTGAATATCTTAGAGATGACCAGGAACAAGTAAGATCACTCAAGATCCTAGTTAAATCTAGATCATCACTTCCTACTGCAGCCTCTGATGTGTTGAAGGCCATTGTGGAAGGATCTCAAGTCACTTTGCTGTAAATGGTTGTTCCCTGACACAGGGGTAGTTCCTTAGAGCTTCTGTATTCAAGACTCATATCACAACATCATGTTTTATTAAGATTTGACAATTTTAAGTCTGCAGCAACTTTAGTTGCCAAGTCTCAAGTATCTATGACCCAATTTTTTTCAGACCGGTAATATTGCTGAGTTTCCTGCCAAATGAAAATATTTTCAACAGTGTGTCTGCTCAGCACTTCTGAAAGTCTGGCCCTGCTACTGTGGTGTCCAGTTGGAGCAATTAGGGAATACCTGTAAAAAGTGGCTGTTCAACATCACGCAGAAAATCAGTGGCAGCGGCACGGGGGTATGTGCTCGTTCCTACAACAGCAATTTGTCAGCTGTGTGACAGATCAAACACATGATTGTTTTATTGTACGAACACTTCCCGTGATTTCTCTTCTTCTTATAATTGCTCGCCTATTGCAGCTGTTCTCTCCCTTTCTTAGAAGCAATGAATCTTCTGTGGAACTATTACATGATTAGCACTGAAATTAAGAAACCACCTTTATGTTTCATCAATGCCAAATACAGAATTATGCCTTTATCTTTCTTATTTTACAATTATCTCCCAAATGCTTTTAAAGCAGGGATTGTTATGAAATTTATTTTGGCTTCTTTTTGCTGTTTGTTTTTGCTTGGTTTTACTTTTTCTTGTTTTTAACACTGATTGTATGTTGTGGCATAAGAGAGAGTGGCCATTTACCTGTTTGATTTCATGGCAGTTTTCGTTTCATAGTCTTAACTGTAGACAGTCTTAGTTTCATCATGTGGATTGTACGTGAAATGTGTCCTTCGGGGTGGTCTGGGGTCTGCCACAACAGTGGTCTAAAATCCGCATCAACTGACAGTAGGAATTTCACTGACGTTAGGAAGCTCAGTGTGCGTTACACTGTCAGTGTTTTCTATCCAGCTGATCTCACTTCTTTTACCAGACAATATGCACAGCTTTTGCCTGCTCCTTCGCTGTTCTGAAGTTCCTTTTGTTCACTTACAGGTGATGAATTTGCTAATAAAATTGGTTTGCTGTGCAACAAGGAGTTGTGAAGTCATCTTTGTTTTCCATCTGAATTTGCTCATTTCCATAAAATGTTTCTAGTAAACTCCTTAGCAAGTGGCTGTAGTCAGTTGTTTAGGGAGATGAGGAATTTCCCTTTCCCAGCTTTCTGCTACTGGGAAGTAGTAGCATCAGTTTATATGCTACTTTCTGGAGTTTGGAACAGTTTCCTGGTCAGTGTGGAAATACTGGATTTGAAAGAACAGAATACTCCAGTTTTGGACAGCTTTCTGATGTGCTGAAAGATGCAAAATATGTAGCTGAGCATCATCTTGTCTCCTTAGACGTGTTTTGAACAATAGTTTGAAATGTTAAAAAAAAAAAAGGAAAAAAGACACTGTATAATTCTCTAATGGTTTTAGAAAAGTGCAAGGCATTAGTGATTGAAAACAACTCTAGTTGCATTTAAGTAGTGTCATAGGTCAGTGACACTTTGCATGCAAAGTTGATCAGTGAAAATGGTAAATAAGGTGAAAATGCTATAGTGCAACTTTTAAAAGCATCTTGAAGATGCATTTAATGTTACTTGAAGACTTACAACTTTTTAATCCTAAGAATATTAGCATCAAATGTCAGAAAGTGCATCATTAAATCTGCATTTCACTCATTAAATGTATCTGGAAATCGTACAGCTGTTAGCAAGTGACGTGTTTTACAGAAACAGAAGGATATGATCCAGGCTTTGTGTTTGTACCATTTCTTTCCCTCTAATAACTTGCATTGCAAAATGTTGAGTTGCAAGCTGTCATTCATAGATGGACACTTTTTTAAAGGCACATATAAGATCAAGATATGTACTGTTTTATAAATAATTATTTTTCTCAGTTACAGAATTTCTGCTTCATGGAGGACAGAATGTAAACCCTTAGAAACTCGTAAGGGTATCAGTTAGTGTAAAGATTCCCAACTTTTTGTTTCATTGCTAATTTAAATCTTTCGAAAACCAAAGTATTTACTTGTGTGATTTGCTCTTCTTTTACTATATTATAAGCAAGACACTGTTCTTGATCTTTGTTTTGTGCTGTACTTTTTATTTTACCCTGCAAGCAGCTTAATTTGCTGCGTAAGCTGTCTTTGCGGCTGTTGTTGAGCAGTTGGAGACAAAAAGAGAAAATGGACAGTAGAACGATAGTTTTAAGGAGCAAGTTGTCGTGAATGAGTGGTTTAGGACACTTAAAGTATCACTGCCAAAGATATTAGAAAACAAATGTTTTTAATATAAATATGTAAAAGAGCGCAACTTAACAGAATTCGATGGCAAGGTCCACTCTCTTACTTATTCAACATGGAAAAGTATACAAAGAGAAACCAAATTACAGTTAGGTTGGAATGATTGACATGTGCATCAGGAGGAATGATTTACACAGAGTCAGGGAAACTGAGTCAGAATCAGATTGATGTGGTTTATCACTTGTGATTAACACTGTTAAGGTAAATCACAAATTATATAATTTTCTTACTAAGCTTAATAACACAACAACTTATTTAAAGACTTAACAAGGTTCTCAAATTGCACACACAGAGATGCAGATACAGACGTAGAGAGAGATAGATAGAGAGATAGATAAGGTACTTGTTAAAAATTCCCTTTGAATCTAGTGAAATACTCACATGGAATGCTTTTGCATTTCTCAGCGGGTGAGGGTTGAGCCTCAAGGAGTGGCGGTTTCACCCCGGGTGCTGTGCTGGTCTTTGGCAACAGTCCTCCAAACTTATCGTGAACTTGAGAGAGTTCATGAGCTCTGAGAGGCATCCCACGTAGAGAGAGAGAGATGCTGGTTGCAGCCTGCTGTGGTCCAGGAGAGCGCAAAAGGTCTCACTGAGAACTGCTGTTTATAGGGTCGGGAGATGATTGACTTTAGGCATCAGTGAACTTCCATCCTGGCAACAACCCAGACAGGTAATTTTTCAAGCCTCTACTAGCACTGGTACCGGTCGTTCCAGGGTTGTAAGGATATGATTAGTTAGTCCTGTTCTTGTTCCTCACTCTAGTCAGGCAACCACATTCCTTGCACAATCAGTGCCATTCCTCACAGCAGCCGTGCAAGAGTGCTTGGTACGGTCGAGGGGCTCTCAACCACCAAACTCTTTGTTCAAAGGCCAAGGCTTGCCAGGCAACTGAATTCCTCAGGTTGTAGAGCGGCCCAGGTGCAAGGCGAAGGGTGGGGTGAGGAAATGCACCATCACACAAGTGGACCTAAAGATAACTAAGATAAGAATAACAACCCTGGTTTTAATTATAACCATATTTATTGGCTAAGACTCTATTAAACATTATTGTATCTGGGGATTTACATTAAATCATGCAGTAATGCATCCATTTTGATTTGGAGAAAGATGAGCTGTGTTTTTTCTCACCTGTATTGTAGGACATGGTCTGCTGACATTGCACTGGTAGCTATGAAGGCACCTGATAGAATATGCTACATTCTCAGTGTTGGGGAGGTCCTTTGTTGTTTTGGTATGTTTTCACCACCAAGTACATCAGAGAAGTAGGGAAAAGTCTTCAACACCTGAAATTAAGATATTAGTGAAGATCTGAGTTATTTCATCCAAGAATATTAAACAAGCGTTCTTAAAAATATAAAAGCTTAATGCATTTAGCTAAGCACAACTGGACCTTACTAAATGCAGTCACCACAGAAGTGGAAGAATGCCCGGATTGTTCAAACCCCGTCATATCATTCCAGAAATTGTAATCACTATTATTACGGTTAGAGGGTGGGGTCAGTGCTTCAGGCAAGAGGCCAACACATAACATATTGCTGTGCCAGTTTTATGAAGATGGGTTTGCAGAAGTGGACAGTGTTAGGCCATTCAGTTCCATCAGTTTAAATTGTACATAATTTTATTATTAATATTGTGCATAGGAAAATCTTTGGCTTGCAATCTGTAACTAAAGAGCTAAAATATGTAATGCTGTTTCTTCCTTATTGCTATGTTTTCATGTTTAGTAGAAAGATCATGGATTACTTTGTTTCTGAGGCAAGGTCTGAGATTTTCCTTCTGCAGCCTACCAGTTTTGTTTTTACAAGATGTGAATTCTATCTAGGAGTTGTTCATCTCTTTGGGGTAGGATACTCAATATATGCAAAGAAACATCAAATAAAATTCACAGTGGTACAGGGAAAAGCAGATGATTATCTTGGGACTGAGTCATGGCTACAGCATTGCTGTCTCTTTGTGGTTTTGGGCAAATATTTTTTGGAATGGGCAGCTTTCGGTGAGATATAAAACCGAGGTCTGCCCACTATGAGCACTGAAGATCCATCCATACAAATGTAGAAGTTTTATCCACTTCGTTTTCTTTAAACTTCTATCTTGAGTAATGACTTTCTGCCTACATTTCTCCAGCAGCTTTCCTGTGAAGTGCGTTGAGCCTAACTTTAAAATAGTTTTGAAATTTTCTGAATGGAGGAAAAAAGTTTCAAAAAGGGCATGTTACTCTTCATGAATGGGACGCCACCAAAGTATGTATGATCAAAGGGAGCACTGTTGAAAGCCAAGCTGAATGGCATTGCAAAAAGTAATGAGGAGAGAATTCTTCAGCTGTACAAGTAGCTACCAAAAAGAAAGAGCAGGACTGCATTACACTATGAAGTTTGAATTAAGGTGGAAGATCTTTGTACGGGCCCAGATGAAATTGTCTGGTGCAACTGTTCGTAACTGCAGTGGTAAGCATGGGTTCAAAGGCAAGATGACTAATGAGAAAACAATTGGCAAGTAGCATTGCATTTCATACCTCACTACTAACAGAGATTTGATTTTAAGATTTCTTGCACTCCTGTTGATGGCAATTAGTTGACGTGTATGCTGATTGAATAAACTGAGGATTTAGAAGTAAGTACTGCTGCAAAAATTCAGGAAGATCATGTCCAGAAGTCTTAATTTAACCAAACCATTTCACAGGAGGACAGCTCAGAGAGGAGAAGGTTTAAGGCATACTTGAAGGCTTTCTAGTGTATATTGATTTTGGGAAGCGTTGAAGAAAATGAATAACTGCCTTTAAAAAAGTATGTTATTCTCAAGTAAAATAAGAAAAATAGTAAAGAAAAGTGGGGAGGAGGGAAGAATGTGTAGGAGTTTGTGTAAGGGAAAGGTAAATTCTTGATCTCGTTTTTAAAATCTTGACATTGCTGTGTAAGAGAGAACCCAAGAAGGGGTTCTGCAAAGGAGTGGATGTAATTTGAGCAAGGAAAAAGCAGCTGCTCAGCAGGATTTTTAAAAATCAATTGAAATTGTAGTGCTTTGGTTCTTCAGTACAGTGATCAAGGGATGTGGTACCTCAAACCGTGTACCAATAGAATGTAAAAGAAAGATATTTATTAGAGATTATAAAGGAAATGGTATAAGATAAGGCAAAATTAGTCAGAGGTAAGAGAAGAATGGGTCAAAAAGATGCGAGTCACTGGGTGACAGGAAGAGTAGGTGGCCAGCTATGGCAGAAAATTATATTTTCCTGGATGGTGGTGGGAAGACCAACTGAAATAGACTTTGTGGATAATGATTCAAGTTTTGGTCTGCCACTCAGTCTGTAAACATGTTTATATATCCAGTTCTTACTCTGAAGCGCTGATATGTCTTTGTATATTGTTAATTTCTTTTGGCTTAACAATAATGAAATAAATGACGTCTTTTTGTTGACCTTTCCTTCTCTCCCTAGTGTGGTGGTTATGTCACTGGTTTTGAACCATAAAACATCTGAATCAGTTGGTGAATTGAGGGCATGGGGACGTCAGTCCTATTCCTGGCAGTGTGGGGGGGGCTGTTTGACAGCTTTGCCGTTACATGTGGACATCTGATGGCAACTTCTGTGACTTGGAGATACTGTTTAGCTGTGGTTTACAAATGAAGAACACCAGTCTGTGAGCGCTCTCATAACCTATAGTTTCAGATAACATTGTCTAGATCCTGACAGAACTGTTCTTTCCATTCTTTATGCTTTATTTTGACCTGGTATTGTGGTATGTTTTTCTTTCCTGTATCTGCTGCTCCTCTGCTTAAGTCACTTTTCTCTTGCATTCTCTTGTGTATTTTGTTTCAATTTTTAAAAAAAACGGACATGTGGAGGAATGTTTTTAAAGTGCATCAGTAGTTCCATGGTAATCAGATGAAAATTTTTAGGTTTTAGCTCTGAGAAGTTTAGTTATGAGAAGTCTTTAAAATTTTGATATTTTAGCAGATTGAGATAATTGCCAGGGGAAGGCTACAAACATTTTCAGTAGGTTTTTATGTCAGCCTCTCTGTGTTTGCTGTAATGGATCGCTTTTCCATATTTGCAGAGGGACAGAAAGTTAAACCAGGTCACTAAAAATCGTTGCACAGTAACAAGTCAATTTACTTCTATAGTTTTCTCTTGAGAAACTCCTCCCCAGGTGCAGGACTTTGCATTTCCCGTTGCGGAAGTTGGAGTCTAGGAGAATTCTTAGATATAAGTTGTTTGGATCCAGGTTAAATAGTAAAAAAACAATAAGTCAATATTAAACTATAACTAGTGTCATCTAGCTGGCATTTTCAGTACACACATATTGTAGCTTTTTGTTATTCCAGTATGGACTATCTTGGAAAATATAAGCTTCAGTCTTTCAAACCAGCAGTGCCAGTGTGTGTTTTTTCACAATAATACTAAGAGGAGCTGATTCTTTTAAAATGTATTTATTTCCTAGCCCTAGGCAAAATTGTGCAAAAGATGAAATTCATTAGGACATGTGACTTTCAGGCTTATGTTCATGTATTCAAGATTTGAGCTTGGTTAAAAGAAATTAGAACATAGTTGTGGATTTACATGGAGAGGTTGTCTTGTTCTGGGTGAAATGTAATTTATGAAATACAATACAGTAACTTTCTGACTACTTGCAGAAATGTGTAGGACTCTGTTTATGACATAGTCTCTATACAACCAGTGTTTTCAAGGCCTAAATTTTTAAGGACATAGTTATTATTATCAAAATCTTGGGGGGTGGGGAATACTATTTATTGAAAAATAGTCTGTTGGTTTCTATTTTGGTACAGATCTGTGCATGATTGAAGAATCATTTTGGCAGTCTACTCTGAGTTTATCTGTGTGGGCCAAAACTGTTGGGTAGTATCTACTGCCTGTTATGCTTTTTTATAAGAAGAAGAAATTGTTTCTTAAATTGCATGGTGTTAACTAGCAAATATGGAAATAGCAGGAAATTTCTGTAATGTTTTAAAGGGTCCTTCAATCCCCAAATACTTTGAAAAATTGCTTTTCTTTTGTGCTGTTTTAGGTTGAGTATAGGACAGTATTGTTAGCTGTTCAAATGTCATGGGTCAACACATGTTTCCTGGTATGCAACTGTTGAAAGGGGTTTTTTTTTGCTTGTTTTTCAGTTCTTTTTTTTTAATGTAACCCATGCACACATTGTCAAAGCTCATATATTGTTCTTCTAATGTTTGTCCAGTACTGCGTAGTTATTTTCAAGTTTTCACTTAATTTGTTTGGACTTTACAGCAAATATTTTTCATATTCTTTTTCTTTAGTATGATCTGTTTCGTATTTTGGAGACTTAGGAATGTAGGAAACATTGATACATCAGGAAATGCTGCATGCAGTAGGGTATTTCTGCTCATTTTGTATCATTACTCCTGAGACAAAATGATGAATATGCTGATATATTTGTAGGCAGCTTTGCAGCCCTTGCTGCTCAGACACGACCATCATGTCTGAGATGTTGACATCTTCAGCACTTATGACATAGTCATCTTAGAGACATAGATTGTGTCTTGTAGCATTTTATACACGTCTTCCTGATATATTGAATTTTAGTTTTACTGTGAGTGTACAGCTAAGCTGTGTGTTGTTATTTCTCTGTTGAAATGCTACCTGATGTTTTCTGTTGTCTAAAGCAGTGGCCTCAAACTTTCATGGCCTTGTAGGTGTCAATGCTGAACTACTGATGCATTTTAGACCTTAGGTTTCAGTCTCCTTTCAAACTTGACCATAGCAGCAGTGATTTGCTTGGCTGTGGGTAACTTCAAACAGTTCCACAGTCTTCTAGAGATGGCTTTTGCCAATGTAGTAATATTTTATGTTAGATGAGAGGGAAAATAAAGAATCAAAAGTAGTTTAGTGTTTCACTGGAACACTGTATAATTTATTCTTAGTAGTTAAAAAAGCCAGAAAGTTTTCAGGTGATTTTTATGTTGCCTGTATCATGGAAGAATAAGTAGTCATTCTTTTCAAAGAACACGCTGTCCTTTTGGATAGCTGTATTGCACAAGTGATGTCCAAGTCAAAAGTGTGGTGGGGTTTTTTTTTATACTTTTTGTTTTTCCTGCAGATGGCTTCCTCTTGGGTATAATTTGGAATAAAATGCAGTACTGTTAAGTGTTTTGGCTCTTTATTTTAATCAAAGTATGTAAGACATTACAGATGCCTTGAAATATTTCTATTTCCTCTGTATGCTTGTGGGACAGTAGAAGGGAACCCCCCACGGTTGACTAGTGTTTCTATTTTTATATATAGGAGTACCAGTAACAATTGATCAATTCTGGGCAAGAAACATGTTAGTTATTTAATGTTTTCAATGAAAATGTGATCTTTATACTGTAATTTTCCATGTATCAGCTCCTACTATTCAATAGCTTCTTCTGTTGTGTAATAATTATTGGATAATAATTTAACAAATGTGTAGTAACAACAGCAATAACAACCACCGTTTATTTTCCCCATCTCTTGTGCACTTTATATGAAAAAGATGTGGTTTCTCTTTCTACTCCCTGTATTTTATGAGATGATCTATAATTAATGCTGTTCAGTGTTGTTCAGTTTGAAAGAACTGTCAGGGCAGCCTAGGAGCCTTTGGGTGTAAGAGGCTGGAATTATCCCACCAGTGAAGAACTAAGAGAAGGCCTTCTCGGGGCATGCTGTCACTGCAGAGGACACTTGTATGCAGTTGAAATGTGCAAGTGTGCTTATAGGGTATTTTTTCTGTACTTGTTAACTGTCTTGGGGCGGAGGGAGAAATGTGTGTTTTTTTCTGAACAGTAAAGCTAACAGCATACATTTTTCAGTTCTCTTAATATCGCACTGTTTTAGTTAATTACCAATAACTGGCATTTTTAAGCAGTAAAATATTTTACAAGTATTGGATCTGACCAATTATTTTGTATTAAATTATCAAGCCAAGATAGAATTATCTAATCCCTACCAACCCACTTGAAAAATATTTATTCCTTCATATCCAGTGCTACTCAGTACTTTCCAGGAACCAAATTTTATGATATGAAATGACAGAACATTTTGGGTATGTTGGTCATAAACAACAAATTTTACTTTTTTGTTAAAACTGTTTCCCCCCCCCACCCTCCTTCTGGCTTCACAGAGAAGACCATATGTAATACATCAGTTTATTTGGTCTGACTTGAGTCTGTTAATTAGCACCACTGATTTGTGATACAGTGTCCAGCAATGCTAGTTACACCAGCTAGTTTCAGTTCTGTCCAAATTCATAGTGTTCTTGAGATTAGGGTGAGGCCAGAGCATCTCCTGAGCCTAAGGGAATCGATCTGACTGATGATACCAACATGCCATATGCTACAAAAGGAAAACAAACAAGCAAAAGAAATCCCTGAATCCCTCTCAGCTTGATTTGGTAGAAAATGCCTTCTCAGCCCTTGATTTGGCGTACGACATTTAGTCACGTAACTGGCCAGCCAGACTTCTCTGCAGTACCCGCCAGCCCCGTGAAGTGCTGGATTGCTGCTGCTGGCTCTCTTGTAAACACTTGGATGTCCAATTAGGTATTCAGGTGGAAATTCTGTCGAAATCTCTATGCTTGAATGGTTGAAGCTCTGAAGTATGAGATCTGATTATAATCATATCATAATGTGGAGCTTCAAGTGTTATGAGCATGTTCAGGCCCTGAAAAGGAAAGAACAAGAGGTTTCACATACAGGTTTCCCGGTCTCACACCAGTCTGAGCTGACTTGCACCAACACACATGGACTGAGTAATTTCTTCCAAAAGCTCTTCAATTTTACTTGAACTCTTCAATTTTACTCCAACTGAGGGGAGCCTAATGTTTACCCTGATAACCTGTTCCAGTTTTCCAGCCCCTTTGCTGACTAGAGAGTGACATCTTATTTTGAGGTTTGAATTTTTATGATGGATCTTGTAACACATTAGATCGGAAACACTCTTTTCTGAAGTCCTCTGACTAGCAAACACCTTATGTACATATAATTACTCTATAAAGTGCTTCTCAACTCTCTCTACAGTAAACTAAAAAAGCTGAGCTCTTTTAAAGTTGTGATATGACGCTTGTTTTCTAGCCCCAGGTTTGGGGGTTTTTTGGTCTTGGAAAACTCTCTTGTTTGGAAAACTTTTCTTGTTTGGAAAACTCTCTTCTGTATTCTCTACACTATGTTCTAAAGTGGTTTTCTTAGCAGTTCTGCGATGTGAGAAAGGATGAGGCTTTTTAGCTGGGAGAAAGGTGGAGAATTGGATGATGCTTCTTCAGTAGAGGTGGCTTCACTGGTGTGTGTCTCTGCTAACGGGTTATGTTTTCCAGTCTGTCAGCCAGGTAGTCTTCTAATCCATGAAATATATACTGTACTAATGTCATTCAATATACTTCTAAAATATAATTGTCACAAAGCATGAAATCAAGTATCTCTAAGAATAAAAGTCCAGTATTCCATATGGTTGTCGTTGCATTTATTAGCTGCGTTGTATTCATGTTATCCCCCCCCGCAATTGTTTTAATGGCTTGTTTTCTACAGAAACATGCCAGTCATCATTCTATTTGTATCTTTGAATTTTGTCTCTGTTACTGCTTCCAGTTACCTTCTGCTAATTCACCTGAGTTGACTCTTGTGCTGAAGTAGTCTATATTTTCCTATGGACATTTTTTTAACCCTTTTAAAGCATAGGAATAATGTCTTCAGTCTCCAGTTCCCTGGGATTTCCCCCATTTGGAAAACGTGTGGAATATTAACTTTAGTGGTGACGAGCTCCTCAGTTCTTCTCTCTTGTGTGCAAGTTACTTGAGCTCGTCTGTTTGAAAGCCAGAGCTTTATTTTGCTCTGTTTTAATTATTATGTGGTGGAGAATGGAAAACATACAATTTGCAGTCTTCTGGTGATTATGCAAAACTCAAGTTTAAGATGTCTTCCAAACATGTAGTATGCTGGAGAAATGCCAAAAGGGAGGAAAAGCAGTTACCATGATCGGACAGGAACTTAGAAGTACAAAGTTTCTCAATACCAAACCTCTTTGAAATTTCATTTTGACAGATTTTGGAATCTCTTATTATCTTCTTAGTTCAGAGACTGCTGAATTCTGCCTACTTGGTGGAAATACAGTCTATTCATCAAAATAGCTGTTTACTGCCATGCCAACAGTGCACGTGAAAGCATCTACAGTGGCACAAAGCCTTTTTGTTTAGACTGAAGCTTTTGCCAGACAAACTCTCTTACCACACCCATTAAAGACATCCTGTAATGCAGTCCAGTAGTAATGCCCACTGGTTATAATGCAGGCCTCAGTTTTGTGGGAAGAGGGGACAAATACGTCTCATCGCTGATCCCGTTTTGCTGCACAGGAAGCTGAAACTCAGTGGAAAGCACCAAACTTTTCATCTCTCTTCTCATGCTGCTTATTTGACTGTGTTCTTGGTAAGAGCGCTGACAGGAAATGCATTTCATATTTTTCATAATTACCGCTGTGGAAATGTGAAATTCAGTGGTAGCAGCCAATGTACAGAACTTCTATACATTAATGGTATACATTCATAT
Organism: Phaethon lepturus; assembly: GCF_000687285.1. Lineage (NCBI taxonomy): Eukaryota > Metazoa > Chordata > Aves > Phaethontiformes > Phaethontidae > Phaethon > Phaethon lepturus. The sequence goes on along the minus strand of NW_010539680.1, from coordinate 101,075 downwards.
CGCAACCCAGTAATTTTTTATTTATTTATTTCAGGTCCCAGTCTAGGCTTTCACTCCCATGAGAAGATGTTTCTTTGTGAGATTTTTTAGCCACATTTCGTTTTCCTGTGTTTATGTACTTTCTCTTCTGTTTCTTTGTGGAAACTCACACCTGCAAAACGGGAAATTGATTGCGACCGTAGGTAGGAAATAGTAACAGGAGCCAAATTCCCAAAATGAACAGACCAGAAATATACTGCCCTTTCTGTAATTTCCTTTGCTTAGTTTTAATTTCAGTTCCCTTAGCTGACTAAAGCTTTTGGTGCAGTGAACCGTTGGGGTTGTCCCTGTCCCTTGCATCTCCGACCCCTTTGAGGGCGATGGTGAGCGGGCAGCGCGAGGTGTCCTGCAGTGGCTGGTGGGAGCGGTTGCTGCGACTGCGTGTCTGGCAAGGTGGCAGGTTGTGGGATGTGGTCCTGGGCGTGCTCTTTTCAGACCTTCTACTAGTCTCATGGCTAGAGGGGCTCATGCAGGGCTAGGTGACTGCCAACCCGTTTAAACTTCCCCAGGCTTTCCAAAAGCCTCTTCCCTGTGCTAGCCATCCCCTCCTCCTTTCCCTGGATATTTCCCCTTACTAGCTGTCAGCGTTGACGCAGGGAGGGACATGCTCTTTCTGGGCTAAACTGGCAGAAAACTGCTTGGGCTGAGTGTTGTCCGTGTTCCAGATCTTGGAGGCACACGGGGTTAACTGTATATGGATTTGAAAATAAAAGAGTAGGACAGGTTAAGGTAGATTAATGTATTTTAACTTGATGTCTGGTGTCCAAAAGGATTAAAATAGGTAATGCAAATTCACGGGGATAGATGGCACCGCCGTTTTGCTGGCATTATTTCTAGTGGATGGTTAGACCAGAAGACTTAGATCTGATCTCAGGAAACCCATTTGTTTCCATCCATGGAGAGGAGATGCCAGGAAAGGCGAGATTCAGAAGTTAGCTGAGTCCTGTGCTGGTTGAGTATGACCTACCCCAAAACATGGACATTTGATATAAAACATGGGAACTTTGGAACAACCTCTGTCAATTCAGATCAACGTTCTTTTTGGTATATGCTGCATTACCACATACTTACCCACACCCATGCGCTTTTTCTCCAAGTGTTGACTCTTTGAAGCCTTCTGTGGCAGATACATTCTAAGGAGTTATAAGATCATGAATGCAAAAATCTTAACCCAAGTCTGCTTGCACTTTTTTTTACTATTGCTAGAGAGAAACAGAACGTATCTTCAAACATGGTAGCAAGGCTGGATATGGTGTTACATTAATATCTAATTGTGCAGGTGTATGTGATAAAAATAAGATAATGAGGACTTTGTGTATTACAGTAGTATTTTATATAACATTGACCGGTTCCTCTGGAAGAATATTTAAGTATTAAAATGTCAAATCAAAATGTGTGATCATAAAAATAGCTGTATGCCAGTTGTAGTTGTTGAGTGAACTTTTTTTTTTTCACATTGAAGCAATGCAATAATTACATTGGCACACGCTGTATATCTTTTGAAAGATGGCTTATAGCATTATCTAGAAAATGAGTTGGGAAGTTGTTAAAGACTTGAAAACATTTATGGCTGCTGTTGTAACACAATGCTACTGCTGTCGAAAGAGGAGGAGAAGGAAAGAAGGCAGGAGAGAGAGGGAGAGAAAAAAGGGTGCATTAAGCAAGGTTAATATGTCATGCTTGACTGAAAAATAGAATATGTATAAAATGCTTATTTATGTTTATAAATGGAAACTGTTTTTCTAGGCTTGTATACCTCAGATGACTACCAATCTCAAGTGTATAGACAGTGGTCAGTAAAAATAGAAAAAAACCCAAAACCACCAAATTAACCATTGTCTTAGAAAGTGTCACAACGCAATTAACTTGAATGTATTGCTGCATTGAAAATGTCTTTTCTGCTTTCATGTTGAACATTTAGTATCCAGACTTGTTATTATTTTGACTGATGGTGTCATTGGCAGCAATTATTGCTGACTAACAAGCATTTCTTGGTAAGAGAAATTTTGAAGGCAGGCTCTGTATTTCTGAATTTCAGTTGCAAGTCCTGAGACTTTAAATTTATTACTTTTTAACTTTTTGATCAAGTTTAAAATGCATGTTAAAAAAAATTAAAATTCTCAGGCATAGAATATCTGCTTTAGACACCTTACGTATTTGTATTTGGTTTGACATATTGATGTGCATCTGAGAATTTCTGGTTACTGTCCACAGCTGTCTCACGCTTTTTGCATGAGGTAGACCAGAGCATGGTGTGTGTGTTGGCTGTTGTTGGGGATGGTGGTAAAAAAAGATTCTGGGTCTGAGGGTCTCAGAATTTTTAAATTGCCATGAGATTATCTTGATGGGCACTTGGCTGAAAACAAGAGGAGGGAGCATAGTTTAGATAAATGAATAAAAAGTTTAAGGTATTAATTATTTTCACCATCATGCTAATTTCACTTTCTTACTAAACACAATAAGCATAGAGCTGCCGGAAGTTCATTTTGAGAAGAAAACCCCATTCCGAATGTCATAAATAAGCCTGTGCTATTTCTGAAATAAAAGCATTAGCATACAATAGTTATTTGTAAATCACCACATCTGTAGTCTAGGTTGGTTTTGTTCAGAAATAGTCAGAAGATTATTTGACAGATTTTATTTATTTATTTATTTTAATAAGCCACTTGGGATGGAGATATTAAGTGTTCTGAAAGCAGAAAAAGAAACTGGTTTGCCGGTGGGTGTAGTTTTCTTTCTAAAGCCAGTTCAAATGCTTTTTTACAATTTTGTTTTTTCAGCATGGCAGTTCAATGTGGAAAGGTGTTTAAAATTACACAATGTTATGAGATTTTAAAAAAGAAGCAATGAACTTGGAATTATTTTCACGTGCATGTGTAGAGGTACACCCAGGTGTATATGTTTGCCAGTATGTGGGGGATGTTAACCTAGTTCCTGACGAATTTCTGTAAAAGACTTCTCTGTCTCTATGGCTTTTGAGGAGGAATTTTAGCTGAAATGTTCACGCATATTTTATCTTTTCTTCTTTCGTTGGACTTTTGCTCCAGGGTGTCTCTGATGAGACATTGAGCATCTGATTATTAACGCTCACTTCAATCTGTGGTTCAAATGAGAGAATACCTCATCTGTCGCTTGTGCAGGATAAGTGTCATAGAGAGATCTTTCAGCAGCTTTCAGCCTTAGGAAGCCCAAGAATGTGGTTGAGGAACTTTCCTCTGAGGGGAAGCGTTTCTTAGTGTTGCTTTTGACATGGTTTTTACATTTGACCGAAGAGCTGACTACTGAGGCAGAAATGTCCACAGTACGTGGGGAGAGTCTGTCCCAGGCAAGGAGGAAAAAGATTATTCACCTGTAATTCTTCTTGGACAGTAATGTCACCCGTAGTCACAAACAACCCTCCTGCCGCTTCTAATATGATTCCCCAAAGTATTTCAGCCGATTTCAAGTGTGAGAGCCTAAGGGGCAGGTAGTATCCAGTAACACCAGCATGTGCAGGCACCTAAGTGAGTTTTTTCCATTTGCTAAGGGGAGGAAGCAGTTCCTTGATTTCAAATGACTACTGCATATCCGCACTCCTTTTGCCTTTCCTCTGTCTCTGGTGTCATAGGTTAGAAAGTCTGGAATTCATTAAATATATTAATGTTGGCTTCTTAACCTCTTTTCTGGAGCCAGCACCCGCCAGCCCCTGACTGGACTGGGCAGGAGAGGTGGGCACTGGATTGCGTGCACCTTTGTGGGAGATCCTGGCAGCAGGTTCTGGCAGCTCTACGGGTGCCACAAGGTGACTGAGTAAAGGTTCATCTTGGGGAACTCTGTATTTCGGTGCATTCCAGGGTAGAAAAGGCCTTTATATTTCTTTTATGATTAAAAGTTATTTTTTTCATGAGTGAGTTTAATCATTTATGGTTGATCGTCAAAATCTTCTACAACACTTGAAATGGGCTTTTACCTTTTACCTGGAAATAATTTGGAGTATACTTCAAGTGCACTAGTTTTATTTTAGACTAGGCTAAGGATAAATATGCAGTTTCTTAGATACAAGATGTTGAAAGGCAGGAAGATGTTATAAAATGCAGTGTATATTTTGTATTCTGTTTACATTCAGAGATAGCCCTAAAGCTTCAAGCATTTCCTCAGATTTACAGCTTTGTAACATTGCTTTTTTATTATGGCAGTGAGCATTGTAATTGTTTTGTTTTGTTTTGTTTTAAGTAGAGGTATGCATCTGAAAAAGAAAATTCCCTTTGCCAAAATTCCATACATACATGAATGGTGAAATGGTGAAATACTCAGCAGCTGGTGCTAGGTCATGCAAGTCCAGATGGAGCAAACTTCCTTCACATAATGTCCAGAACATGGTCCTTTATTTTCAGGGAGGTTTGTAGCAAAAATGATAATGATACGTGTTAAAAATAAAGCACAGTTATTTGAAGAGTAAAAGAAAGCCTAGAGAAGCAGACTTAATAAAATCAAACTGTGTGCCCAGAGTGATTCGAGGGAGAATCAAATGTTTGGTGAAAGAGTTAAACTAGAAAGGAAGGTGGATATCTGTGTCAGATGTTTTAAATTCTGAAGCCATTTTGGGATCTTTTAATTCAAGTCTTGTCAATAGAGTTCAAATGTTTTCTATTTTATGTGCATCCAGATAGCTTTGGATTTTATTTAACAAGAAACAAGTGCACAAATATATTTTGAAGACAATACATAGTGTGAGAGTATATTTTAAATATAATTATTTAATTATATAAGTGCAGGGTTCTGTAATGGTATGTTACAGACCTTGTCTTCTGTTCTGCATAAACTCTTCAAAAAATTCTTTTGACAGATGACTTGCAGAGAATGTATCATCTCATAAATTTTCTGAACAAGCTTTTTCTCCTTTCTACTTTGGTAGTGCCATCAGAGGTAGTGGATTTCTAACCAGATCGTTGATACAGAAAACAATGTAAAGTGCAGAGAGAGCAGTCTTCCCATCTGTGGCTACACAGACCCAACTAGAATATTGGTTTGAGTTTTTGTTATGTAAAGTGCAGAGAGTGCAGTCTTCCTGTCTGTAGCTACACAGACCCAACTAGAATATTGGTTCGAGTTTTTGATACAGACTTGGTTGTGCTCAGGGTGCAAGCTGAGAGGTAAATGGCAAATTTCTAACATGCAATTCAGCAAATGAGTAACGTCTGATTAACAGATATGGGAGGCAAATAATACAGTTCTGCCATGGTGAGGATACAAATGACTAAAACTTTTCTCTAATGAAAGTTGAACGCTATATAATTACTGTTCAGTATAATAATAGTATTTAGTCTTCATTTCCACAGTACCCAGTAAGCTTTCTTCCTACATACTAATTCCTCCAGTGCTTTTATAGAAATTGTGACTACTTTTACGTTTTCTTCAATTTTTCAATAGACTTTAGAGTGCTGCCCAGGGAAGTCGTCACGGCCTCAAGCCTGTTGGTGTTCGAGAAGCGTTTGGACAATGCTTTTAGATACATGGTTTAACTTTGAGGTTGCCCTGTGTGGAATCAGGAGTTAGACTCGATCCTCATTGGTCCCTTCTGGTTCAGGATATTCTGTGATTCTGTGATTCTAGACACCAAAGCTAAGGGGTATACTGATTTATGCAAATGACTTATTTTAATAGAGAAGGACAAGGCAAGGAGTAGGCGTATGGCTATTGGTCTAGGTAGGAAAGAAGGAACAAATTTATGAATCAAGCAAAGATGATGTTTTTTGGCTTATAAAAATTAGAAGAAACCAATACCGCTTTTAAACGTTCATTAATCACGTCTAGACTTTAGGGAGAAGGTTCGTGGTCATGACTTAAAAAAATTTTAAAGGTAACAAACCCAGCTACACTGTTCTAAAACGCTATGCGTCATTTTTAAATCTGTCTGGTTTCTTGTTTAGTCTGAAAGCATTTGTGGGAATAACTAAGAGAAAGTTCTTGCTTTGGTGGGCACCTGCAGTTTCAAACAATGCTTGAAATGTCATTTCAGCACCTTGAATGTAATATCTGTTACATATTCTTCAGGACAACTTCTGGATATTTGTACCAGATTTTAGAAGGCAATCAGTTGTAATGTGGAGTCGATTTGGAGCACTCGCCACCATTAGAGGCTTATTTCTATAAATAGTGAGTTGGACAATCTGAGTCTTTCTAACTTTCAGTGTCTTTGGTAGAAGCTGTATTCTGGTTCCAAGAATTCTGGCAAATAAGTGAAACAATATGGGAGCGTGTTCATTTTTAAACTTCTGGGTTTTTTTTCTTGTTTACTGAAGAAGCACGTGACCTTTGAATTATATTCACAATGGTGCTTTTGTCTGTTTTGGTATAGCATCTGGTTTGGTAAGGAAACATTTTCGTGTTCTTAGTGGCCAGACTGTGCTGGTAATCATACTGGATAGTAGCTTGTATTTATACTAATTTGGAAGTTCCTCTCAATGTTGTTTGCATTGCAAACATTGCACTAATATTTCTTACCTTATTTTAAGGAAACCGAGAATCATTCATTGTTTAATTTCTTGGATGAGCATGTTGCCTTTATCCTCAATCTCTCTATTTATAAATTCCTTCCAGTTTATTTGAAAATACAGATTCTCTTGTGTAGCCAGTGTGTGTACTCTACTTCAGCTGTTTTCCTTAACAATCACTAATTGTTGTTTTCTAGTAAAATAGTTAAATCTAGAAAGCATACATTGTACACAAGATCATTTTGAAATTGGGAAAAATTCTCACTGACATGAGTAAGGTTTAGACATGCATAAAGATCAAGGCATTGCTATTGGAAGCACCCTGCCCAGCTCAACAGTCACTTCTGATAATTAAAAGTTGAGCTGTTGGTTTTCCCTTTGCATTTCCCAGTTTACAGGGCAAATGTTGGTATAAATTTTATGCAATAGACCTGCTAATAATGGCTTATTAGAATTCAAAAAATTGTTTTAAAATTTATTTTATTTTAAAATAAATACAAAAAGTATATTAAAAATTACCCTCCCAATACCTCAAAGTTCAAAATTTGTATATTCTGTGTGTATCGTGTGAAAACCAGCTATGCATAAGCCACACATCCCAAGGTCATGTATTTGTCATTTGGGTGCAGAATACGTTGTTTGTCCATTATTTGGATATACCAGCTCTTCTTTGCCCTTAGGGTGGTGTTTGGTGGGTGAAGAATGGTCCTTTATCCAGGAATTCCAGACACTCAAAAATCTGATAGAATGCTACTTACAGGTGTGAGATGGGAAATTACCCGTAAAGCTAAAGGGCAGCGGCACCAGCAAGGATCTCCTGTTGGAGCTGGTAGACTTGGCAGATCTGAAAGAGCGTGAAGATTGTAAACTCAAGTGTTTGGAGCTTCAAAAGTGCCAAAGCAACCTTAATTTGACCTACCTTGTGTGGACGATTCAGTGTTAACGGTATACTATGGAAAGTTTTTATTTATTAACAGAATCTTACTGCATTCTTTGCATTTTGGCTTATACTCATTGAACAAATAGCTGTGCAGAGTTTTGGGGTTTTTGTCTTGTTTGAGCTACGGATTCCAGGCTTCATTTACCACACATGATCTAAACTCTGCAATACATAACAGAACTCTAATGATTTTATTGTCAATCCTTTTAATGATGCTTTTGTTATAAAGTCTGTATATAGTGACCATATTACATTATCTTTATAGCAATCCTGCAAGATTAATAGTGGTATCTTCTTATTTTTAACTGACATGGGATGACAAACAAAGGGAGATTAGGTCAGTATTATCAAAATCACAGACTAATACTAGATGCTTAGCTTGGAATGACTAGGATGTCTTTTCTCAGAGTACTTTTTGATGTTCAGAACAGTTATTCTCAGATGCAGGAGGGGGTGCTTAGCACTTCTAAGGATACAGACTCAGAAGCGTTAAGCTTACTATCTAGAATTTGAAGAATGTAACATCAGAAAACTATGGTTTTGAAAAATTTCCCAGGATCATAAAACAAACTGTGTATCAGAGGCAGACTTTTAACTGCTGTTCACCTAAGACTACCCAGTTTTTACTGTAGAGGTTCTAAAGATGAATCTGTAGTAAATGTTTCTTTACAGCTTACTCTTCAAGCTCTTTCAGTTTTTAGCAGCTGTCCAGGGAAAAGAAGCAATTGTTGGAAACATGAGATTTTGACCTATCTCTGGTTCCTTTGGCATCTGCATTGTTTAACAACTCTAGAAATGTTCGTTTGTGGTTTTTTATTTATTTACTTATTTATTTTTATTCCTAGTACATACAGGGGCTATTACCTTTGCCCTGTGTAAATTCTAAGTTTATAATTCTGCTAATAATAACGTACGTGTGAATTTTTCATGAATGTGACTTCAGCCTTAAGTAAAAGAAACAAGTGAATACAAAATTCCATAAAGACCATCTCAGGAATCTTCAGCAAACTGATGTCTGAATTTCAGCACACTCTTCCCTTACTGGGAATAAGTTATTAACTGATGTTGCACTCCAGTCATTTAAAAAGGAAGCAGGAACGTACACTTTTCCCTTTGCTTTTGAGCTGTAGTTCTCTTTGTTGTTCATGATGCTTGTGCAATCTCTGTTCTGAGGTCAGAATTGCTGTCTTCAGTTCTGGTGACTTGGGCTGCCATGGCCCTGGTCAGCTGGAAGGAACAAATACTGAAAGGACTTAGGCTTATTTGACGTGTGTTTTAAGTGTTGCACATATTTAGTCTGCTCGTTGCTGCAGGACCTTGGAAACATGAAGTATTCTAAGTACATATGAAGTATTTGGAGAACTGCAGCCCCTTTGAGTCCGAGAAGCAAGTGATCTTCTTTGTCCCTGAGGCTTAGGAAGTCAAGAAACTTGAACATATTTTTCACAGGGGTGGCAAAACTTACACCCCTGCTATGGTGTGACCTCATAAAATTTCAATTGTTCACAATGAAGTTTATAGTACCTCAATAAATGGATGAAAAAGACCGCCCTATAAATGGTATTTTGTAGGACTAAGTATTGAACAATTTTGCAAGTAGGTATAAGTGCAATATTTATGTTTGATTGGATGAATTAATGGAGAAATAAGTGGAGAAATTAAAAATGCAGAGGCATTCCAAGACACAACAATTTTAACTTCAAATTCTAACCTGTTATCTAAATGAAACCTGTGTAACATGTGAATTTATTCCAGTTGTTGTTGCCTGCTAAATCCTGCAAAAATTACCTTGAATACTGCATTGAAAGGAACACATCTTCCGTTCATAGAGTTTTGTATCTCCCTCGATGTCTATGGAGCTAGATTTATATCAGACTGACCAACTCCAAGACATACTGGGTTTTCCCCATTTTCTTCAAATTTTGCAACCCTGAATATGTTCATTTTACATGAAATGAGCTTCTTGTTTCAGATAATGTTCTGTCATGTTGTTTAAAAGTATTTTTCATATTTCTTAAAACAATGGACATGACTCCTTAACTACATCTCTCTTTTTTTTTTTTTTTTTATTAGTTTTGCCAGCCTGGAGGATGGCAGCTTTCGAAAGAGAGAAAACAGCCGACGTTCTTTGTGGTGGTTTTGACTGACATAGACTCAGAGAGGCACTACTGTTCCTGCTTAACTTTCTATGAAGCAGAGATTAACCTGCAGGTAAACCTTTACAATAAGTAACAAAAATGCAGAAGAAGGTGTCTAGAAACAATAGGTTAATGTTATAGAGGACAACTTTAGAAAATATTTTGCTGTTCCTGTTAAGGATGTGTTTTTCTGTCATACAGATATGCACGCAAAAGTAAGTTCAATGTACTTGTTTGTGTTTTTTGTTTTTTAACTGCTTTGAAAAAAAAACCCAGCCAAAAACATTTCAAAGAATTTCTTTTTCACCACCACATATTATTTTAATGGGACAGCTAATATGGTGTTCCTTTCATTTACTTCCACGTTTGACATAGCATGAATGATTTTCATCTTTGTTCTAGGAAAAAGGTTTATTTACTTCTGCTCCCTCTGCTGGCCAGCGCTATCAGGCCAGCACAGGACAAAGTGTACAAGTATGCTCTAATGTATGTGCATATTTCCGTAAGTGCAGTTACTGGCAAGATTTGTGTGGGTGTAAATGGCAAGATTTTTAAAACTGATAGAATAATTCTTCAGTTTTTAGGTAGGTCAGATTTTGGGTGTCAGCTACTTGGCAGTGTTTGTTTTTAAACATGTATTTAATTATTTTTGGGCAACCTCAGTCTTTCAAAAATAGACATTTTGTTTCCCATTTGATGTAAAGTACTTCACAGAATCTCTGCTATGAGATAATACTTGGAATCCTTAGAAGCTAGAACCTAGGGAAAACCTAATCCAATCTGTAATAGCAGACTGTCGTTGTTATGTTTTGAAATATTTTCTTTCCCACATGAAAATTAGTATGTAAAACCTTGACATTAAGTATATTAAAATTAGTTAAGGTTAAATAGATGGCTAAGTAATTTTTTTCTCTTTTAGTGAAGAACTGTAACATTATTGATTGTTTTTAAGAAAATGCTTTCAATAATCCAGTGTACTCTGTTTAATACTTGAGTTGAGTTGTTAACCTATTTGTAGAATAATTAAAAGACGCGGCATAGTAATAATAATGTGCATTTTCGCCAGAGAATAATAGTTGTTATTTCATTAATGCTACGGTTTAGGTAGATATTTTTGTAGATTATTAAAAGGAATTAAAAGCAGAAATGTAAGCGAACGTTTAGATGTATTTTAGTCTTAAATTTTAGTGTAGATCAACTGACATCTTCCTATTAAAAATTTTGTCATTATTTCATGTCTGTTTTTATTTTGTAAGTAAAGAGGGAAATATTCTATAGTAATTCTCTCCTAGCTGATAAAAATTTACAATGGCTGACTCTTCCTCCACTGTATGTATTTCATAACATATACTAAATTTAGCAAACTTGTTATTTATCCTGTGGTTTCTAGCAGCTGCTTTTGATTCACTATCCACATCTTTCAAGTAATGCTCATCACAAAACATTCAGTATTAACTAAAAGGGTTTTTTTCTTACATTGCCTAAGTATTAATAAAAAAAAATAGAAAACCAACCCAAAATTAAAAAAAAACCAACCCCCCCAAACCCCCCCAAACCCCAAAAAACTAAGTGCAGCAGGATGTTGGTTCTCACAGTGCCATTCCTAGCTGTGTTGTAAAGAATGCATATTTTTCAGATGAACTTGTTGTGGTGAAATTTATTCTATGACTGCATTGTTTATAGCCAAACTTCCTGTTTCTTTCTAAAACCCAAAGAGAATAATTGAACGTGCCCTGTTACATGGTCATTAGACAAGAATTCAGCACATGTACAATCTGTAATGAAACATAAGCTTATGAAGCATTGGGCTATGAAAGTAATATTGATTTAACCATTCAGATGCATGCCTCATTAAACAAACAGTCCATGAATCATAGTGTCCAGGACTTGAAATAAAATCTGGACAGTACATTTCACCGTTAAATACAGTTCAAATTTTTTAATTTATTTTTTTACCAAATGATGTAACTCACTGAGGCAAAAGTAAGATTAAATTTCAAAAAAAGAAGAGTTATAGCTTTGCCAGTAGCCTTCACCAGATAAACCTTGCTGATACACGAGATTGGTTGGGATTCAGTGAAAGCAGATTAGATGTTTGGCTTGGCAGAATCATCTTCACAGAAAATTGGAATCAACCACCTGGAAGTTTCTGTGGTTAATTAAACTGCAAAGTGAAAACAAACTAATTTCTCGGCTTGTAAATGCTAGAAGAGAACTATCAAACCTTTTTTGAGCCTCCTGCATAGTAATACAAGTACCTTTTTGAGACAAGTGATCAAGGTGGGTCTGAGAAGGCTATTTATGTCATTCCGGTTCTCTTCATTCCTCCTTCAGCTGTTTGTTATAGGATAATTTGTAAATAAAATCTACCTGAAAAGTAAGGAGATTGTACTCACATGGTATATCAGAAGGTACCCACGATAACTTAGGCTGCAGGATTAATGTAGCAACTGTAAAAGCTATATAGTCTGCAGGACAAAAGTATTCTCCCTGGTATCTCTGAAAGCCCTGGATTCAGTGTAATCTCTTGGCAGCTGCATGTCACAACAAGTTTTCCAGAGAAAAGCACAGGCTCTAGTAATCAGCTGATGGCCTATTTTCAACTTCCTACCCCTGGATAGAAAATAAAATACTGTTTTATTTGTTGACATCTTATGAATTATAATTTGCATTGTTACAGTACTGTCATTCTGAACTGACACAGAATTTATTATCTGCCTAGATACTGGTCAGTTTGATTGGCAGTCAGCTCTCATTAAGTTGTGATAATGTATCAAAAAGATTGCTGTTACACTTAGTCTGATTAATATTCCATATCTGTACTCACGAGGATGGTGAACACATGATATTCCATTAAATATGGGAACAGAACTCACTTGGTGCTGTGAATGCAGGTGATACAGCTTTGCCATGTAATCCTTCGTGAGTTCACAGAATCACAGAAACAGAGTTGTTCTGTTTTATGATGCTAGTCTCACTTAATTGTCCCAGAAAATTTGTTAAGGCTATATAGGGATATGTTCCTCTTTTGACATTAACATGAAGCATTTGAAAGCTTGACCTTAATAGGAGTCTAAAGTTTGGAACATGTCTAGACTACTAGAGGCAGTCTAGTAATGAATTAGCAATGGTAAAGCTGGTGTCATTTAAAGACTTATTTAGTACATTTCAGAGCAGTTCAATATGCAAGATTTCTCTCTCACCTCAAGTTTCTACCAACCAAAGAAATCTGAGATACGGCACTGGTTTCTCCTTCCAGCTTTTTATGTCTCCAGCACATTCTTGGTCTGATCCATGTTGCTGTCTGGCTTAAGGTGCTCTGTAGATGCTCTAGCAAATAGAGCTGGATGCCATACTGACTTGCGTGTATCTACAGGAATTAGGAGGAAGAGGATAACTCGAAACATCCCTGTTTTCTCTACCCTCACAGTGCCTTGAAGGGTTTTTTTTGTTTTGGTTTTTTTCCCCCCATTACTGTGTTTTGATCATTGCTGTGGATTTCAAATCTCATTGATTTGAAATCTGCTTGAAATCTCATTGATTTGAAGAAAACCTGGTCCTATCAACCAAAAAAAAAGTCTACATAGCGTATTTTTCTGGTGACTGAAGCCAGAAGCTGTTGAGCAGCTAGAGGATTTTCAGAAGAATCATAACTTACATCTATGTAATTCACCCATAAAATGCAGTTACCCTGTGTCTGTAACTTCATTAGCCATCAAAAAAATGTGTACCTACACACACACACACAGTTCCGTGTGTATGCCATTTGCTAAAATGAGATTCTTATTTCTGAAAGCAATTTCTGGATGTTAGCACACAAAGACTTGATTTAATACTTTTGACTCAGCAGATACTTCTACTGACCTCAGCTGTGCTTCTTACCAATTACACAGTTAGAATTTATACTAACAATGTTTGGAAGAGCACCATAGATAGAATCTTTTCAAAAAATGTTGACTCGCATCGTTTGGGAACTTAATGTCAAATTATACGTTGCTTTGCACTTTGAAAGAAATTTATCCTCTCTCCCCAACCCTGCCATCAACAAATTAGCGAATGATTTATGCCAGTAACTGAGCCTGTGCAACTGCATTTCTTGCATTACAGAAAATCTGCTCAGTGAGATCAGCACAAAACCCCAAACGTTTGTTTATAACAATCTTACTACAAGATTTTATCATTCTTGTGTGTTAAGCATATGTATGTTAAAACATTGCGATGACAAAGTTGGTAAGATTAAATATATCACTCTGGACAATACACATAAGTAATAATTCACAAGTCTGCCATTTCCTGCCATTCATGTTCTCTTCCTCTCTCTGCCCCCCTGCAAAAAGAGGAAAGAGAAATTGTAAAAATCCCAAACCGTAAAATGGCAGATTTGCAACATTCACAAATATTTCCTGAGTCAAGGGAAAAACTGCCAACAAAATGACTTCGTGCTTCATAAAGTTTTAATTTTTATGCTTGGACTGGAGAGTTGGTGATCCTACTGTGCTAAAGCATATGCCTCTTGATGAGTCACTGATGTTTGGTTTTTAGCAGAGGATGAGAACACTCAGTTCAGTTGTACCCTTTTTGAAGTGTGAAATCTGATCCCCCTTTGGATATTGTATTAGCATGTTATTCTTAAGATGAAGTTTAATAACTTTTTGTGAATACCCCAAATGTTAAATTTGTTCTCAAAGTGACCTCTTACGGTCAGTGCCCCAAAACACATTTTATGGAAAAAAAACCCCAACATTTTTAAAAATAATGTTCAGTATATTACATCATCATCTTTCTCAATCTGCTGAAAAATGGATGGTACAATAGTGTAGAGAGATTTAAGTAATGCCTTATTTCCTTTCTGTTTCTGTGTAAAGAGAAAGTTGCAGCTAATATTCTATACGATATGAAATAGACTTGTATTTTTAATGTCCTTTTATGCATTTAAGGTCTTCTTTAGACCAGAACTTAAAGTTAAGGCGAGAACAGTTGTACAGAGGAAAGCATATTTCCATCTACCTACTAACATTGGCAGTAAACTTCTCCTGTCCTGTTTATCCCCTGGCTTGTGCATTGGCACACACCTCCCCAGTTTGAACTCGTGCTGTTGCAGGGTGCAAAAGCTTGTTTTGGGTAAAGGTCTCTTTTTACTCTTTACTCCTGTGCTGTGTCTACACAGTGGCCCCAAGTCTCAGCTCACGGGGTGGGGGGATGCTATCTTTTAAGCACAGGTGGTTAGATGATAATGCATATAAGCACCTTCTGGAGTTTTCAAAGTGAGGTGCATTAAATGGTAAACATCTAATAGATGCTGGTGCTGTAAATTTTGTGTAATGCTGGAAGGTGCAATGCAAACTCATTATTATCGCTTGTGAGTATTCTGAAGTGCCAGCAGTATTTAGGAAGTGCATGAGCTGACCTGTTAGAGAGACTTGAGGTTACTTGATAAGTTTATGATCTTTGCATAATTGTCTCTCTTTGGTCCTTTTCTTTTTTACTTGATAGAATCCCTACTGTGCATGACTACAGTTCATTATCCTGTTTTGAAACTATTAAATCAAGATAATGACTTTTATGCCAGTATAATTATTCCAGTATATGTTCAGCCGTAGTGCTATGATTCTGTGCACGTAGACAAGCCATGAAGTAGATCTCTTTACCTGTGGGTTTAGTTCAGTACAGCAGATAGTAGGCAGGATGCAGATTTGTCTTCTAGAGGCAGTCTGCTAAGTTTATTTTAACTTTTGGACATGTGTTAGAATTTATTGGATACGTGCATCCGTATAATCTGAAAAGTAAATAAAATGATGCTGAATGTTTTTTTTGCCTTTGATTGTTAATAAACCAGCTAAGAGTGTATTTGGCTGCAAATAAGACGAGCAGAGACTAAGTCACTTGGAGAGAAAGGGATCCATCCCAAATGAGCAATGGACATGAGATTACGAACACAAGCTTCAAATAATTTTTCTTGAAATAAGAAATCATGCATGGTCCTGAAATCTTATTTGCTGGGCAATTAGTAGAAAAACAACAGGCTTGCTGAACTTGGCACAATTTCACTGCATAATTTTGCATAGGGCAAGCTGTTTTTGACAGTTATAATGAAGTAGTAGAATGAAAGTTTTGTAATGAGATGTTCATTCTCTCTCTAGGACTGGATGAATTACATTAGAAGTACAATTCTAATTTCTAATTTCACTTTCTGTTCACATTTGGTTTCCTTGGAGTTTCAGATAATGCCTGACAGCTTCCACCTTCAGAATGGTAAAGCAAATCTAAAGCTTTGTGTTTTCTAACTTTTCTATCAGTTTAAGTTGATTTTCCTCATTCTGACATGAAGAGAAACCTAATTTTTCTCTGCTCAACATTAATCAGAACTAAATGCACTGACTTCAGTAGCATATGCCCCCAGACTTGAGATGTACAGTCAGCATGCATGGATTGTCCTCATGTCTGAAAATGAGTGGCTTCTCTAATGAAGGCGATGCACAGAGCTGCATGCCTGGTGGTTCAAAAGACCCGGAAGGACATAGTGGTCCAACTGGGGGGAGTCAGAGCCAATGTAAGTGAAGACCGGATGGACAACTGATTGTCTTGGAGAGTTGGGTAAAGTTCAGAGTTGCTTTATCTAGGAGCCTTCATTGTTGGAGAATTGATAAATGGCAGATTTTGGCATACATATTCAAGTATTAAGATGGACATGTCCAAGTTCTGAAGATGAGGTGAAAAGACAGGAGAAGAAGGAAGTTCATGTGTGCTATAATTCAGCTGCATGTTGGAGGAGCAAATGCTAATGTGTTCTCAAACTAAGTCCCTTAACATCAGCTACAGTCCGTAGTAGGGAGAATTTTTTTGGACTATATTGGTAGGTCATTTTCATCTTTAAAAATTGACTTCAGTTCCTAATGTAGATTTTGGCTGTATTGTTATTTTTAAGTTAAATGTCAGTATTTAGAAGCAGAGCTGACAAAATAATATGATTGTTGTGGCAAAATTAGGTTCATAAAAGTTCAAGAGGAAAATTTGAGGGCTAGATCAGAGCAATTAATATCTCTTGAATAAAAAAAAAGATAAGGCTAATATGAGTAAAGTTGGCTGCTGTCTTGTTTTCTTGGCTGCCACATCTGTTGCCTTTAAATGAGTTGCAGTTTTTCACTGAAGTGGCACAAAATCAGTCACCTTTTTCTACTAGAAGTTTTAAGATAATTTCTTAAGCTGAAATTGAGGCTTACATGAAAACGTCTGTGCGTGTGCTGATTTTCCACATGACATTCAAACACATCCAGTGTCAGGCAAATATGACTGATAGTAGAGATCTTGTACTTGCACTAGCTTTTATGAAAGGGGGTGGGAAGCAGAAAGAGATGTTTTGTAGTCCAGTGCCACATGACGGAAAACTTGGGAGTGTGAGATCAATCCTGATCAGGTATCAGGTAATCAACAAATGTTTTTTACTTAGACATAAATCTACAGGAAATTAAATTAATTAGTAGCTAAAAGAGCTATTTGCTTGTTATGTGGATGCTGTAATTATTTTTCTTCTCTCTTCAACATACCTAGGGCCATGTCTGAAAGCGTTAATAAGATTAATTCAGTTTATGTTTTAGATTTGTGTAAATGTTTCGTTGTTTTGGTTTTTTTTGTGTTTGTGTCCTTAAAGTTTGTTTGGTCAGAGAGAAAAGAAAGAAAGGAATAAAAAAATAAGTCTGTGATCACTTGATTTTTTTTTTTTTCCCCTGTATTTAATAAACTGTCTGACTTAGGCTTAACCCTGCGTTAGTACTTTTTGTGTGCGTGATTTAGGTACCAAAAGAGAATCAATGTGTTCTTGAAACTGTTGTCTACCAGTGAACACTGACTATAACAATATACTGGAAAAGTTATATGGTTTTATCATCTAAATAATAGTGTGAAGCTATATCATTAAATAAGATACATTCAAATGTGTTACATTAAATGCTTGGAAGAACATTTCTTGGAAGAATTATTGTTTGGGGTCAGGAAGAAAAGACATCTTGTATAGTTTTTTGTCTTTGAGGATGGTTAGGAGTGAATGTCTAGGGAAGAGCAGAGGAACGGCTGCGTACGTAATAGCTCCGTGACTGGTCCCTCCTTTACCTCTACGGTCCAAGGACCAGCTGAGCTAAATATGCCTGGTGCATGTTTAGTAACCTCTGTGGATTTCATTAACTTGGTGGCCTTCTCATGACCCTGTATGCATTTTTATTATTACAGTTCTGTAGCAGAAGAGTGTCATAAGTTAAATAACTCTTGCATTAAGAGCTACAACCGTTTGCTTTGAACATATTTCAGTTGGCATGCTGATTCTGGTGATGGTTGTTTTTGTTGCTTTTCCTTGAGACTAACTTGTGAATGACCAGGTTACTTAAGGTTTGCTCTGATTTTCAGGTGCTCAGTTTCTGTGTGAGATTTTTGGTGTCAGCAGTAAAAAGTACATAACGAGTAAAACTAAGCAATGAGAAAAGGGCCCAATGTAAAGGGCTTTCCAACAGTTTTGCTATCACGTTGATTGGTTGAGCTTATGTCATGTTTCATGCAGTGTTACTACTTCTGTTTTGGCAAGCCAGTACACAACATAGCTCCAGTGAAATTCTCTCTTACGCTCCTTTGATGCTAAGCACGGAAACTAAACACTTAAATTATTCTTGGCCTTACAAGGTGTCATTTAAAACTCATAATTTTCAACTATGAATCTGTATTTGTGATTGAAAGCCAACAAAATGCATTGGACAGAAAACGTCGCAGGGCTACTTCATATTCACCTTTGTACCTGCCGAAGTTTGCCGAGTAGTGCATGTGGTGCATACTAAAGAAACAGGAGACTGTGGTGAAGTTTTGAAATGGTGTCAATCATACATTGTTAAGCCAAGCCCGTGCGCTCTGTATTGTGTGCTTTCAGAGATGACGTTCCCTTTAACGTCTCCCTAGATAGACTGGCATGGGTGCTGAACTGGGAGAGCTACGTGACTGCTTATCACTTGCTGCATTAGAATGTGTAAATCATTTTTCCACAGTACCTTGTGTGTAGCATATGAAGAAAACATTTAATGTACATTTCAGTTTTAAGAAACTTTTTGCTCTTGATCTACACTGTTTTGTTTGAGGAAAATATGCCATATTTTATTATTAAAATTATTCTTTGTTTAATACTTGAAATTTTCTTCTAATACCAGCCTTTCAAACTCTTACCTTATTACAGTGTACTTGATAAAAAGGTGCAAGCTGTGCCCAGTTGTTCTTATGCTTTTTGCAAATGTAAAGGGAGTTCTAAAGCAAAAGAACACCAATTTAAAGGAAGGCAATGTCTTATTTAATAATATGTGTATTGAGCCCACAAGTATTCAATTTTAACTGCATCTGCTAAAAATGTAGTAAAGCTTTTTCTAGACTGTGGATCTGGGACATCATGTCTGACCTGTTGGTAGGTAACTCCAGTTGTCAGTTACCTTCTTTATTAAAAAATGCTTGAATAATTAGTCTGAATTTTTCCAGCTTGGGCTTAATGCCATATACATCTCTTGACTAACCTGATGACGAAATTGTTCTCAGAAAACAAGCAAATAAATAAATAGCAGAAGAATGATGAGCAGTGCTAATCAGTTAATTTCTCTAAACTATTGGTTATCAGCCAGGGGATTAATGCTGACTTTTTTTTTTATTTGGCCATGTGAACTTCTGTTATTTTGTGAGATTTTTTTTCCCAAATGCTTGCACAAATATGTTTATTAATTCAGCTATTTTTATTGACTGAGTTCATAAAGTGATCCTGTTAGTTCAATTAGTCGGTTATTATACATTCTAGTTTACCCTATTACTTTAGGTCACAAATACGATAAGTGGTTAGTTCTCATGATACAAGAAGAAAGGCAAACAGTTGAAAAATATGCACTCATGCTCTCTCTAGTTCTGTATTCTCGTTTATGTAAGAACCTAAGAAACTCATTACTATGTTATAGCAGGAATTGTGTATATATATTTTTTTAATGCAGATGTGGGTTTGTACAGTCATTAAAATACATGAAAAAAAATTGAATTTAAGAATATATCGGTTTGCTTTAAATGTACAGGACACACTATTTTTTTGGCCAGTCTCTTTAAAAGGCCACTTTACAGCTGTAGCAAACAAGTTGAGCAATATGACATGCATCATATGTCCTTCAAAAGAAGTTTCACCATTTTCTGAGTTTATTATATATTATTTCTGCAGGAAAAGAGAGGGGGGGGAAAAAAGACAAGTAAACAAATCAAACACCCTGCTGTAAAAACAGATAAGATTTCTTCTGGTTAAACTTTTGATACATCCTCAAGCATGTTCGACTTACACAATAAAAAAATGCTTGTTTAATTGTATTTTAAAATTTTAAGAATGTAATTCTGTATCTGGTTTTAAAATTGATTAGCTTGATTTTCCTATACTTTTTTTTACCTCATTGAACATAAGTATTAATATTCATTAGTGTGATATTATATGTATGGGTTTTTTGAGAATATGGTGATTTAAAATTTGCTTAAGAAATACCTAAATGTAACAGTTTGGCAATTCTGCTTCTCCAAGAGGTGCACTGGGGGCTAAAAGAAAAAAAGACAACCTTTAAAAAACCACAAAAACCCCGATATACCTTCCGTGTTTCAGATGCCAAGACTGTCGCAATCATTTGGAAAGTGAACGAGGAACCTTCGCAGTAAAGATTTCTGCAAAGACAGTTTTTCTTAGCTAGGTGACTTTGTGGATAAGAAGTTCTGTAATGAACATATTAATAGTTGTAGTATTACCTGGTAGATTTTGTAGACAAACAGCTTTATGGACTTGAGTCAGCCATAGTTTACAGATCTCTGCACTATATTCTCCTTATAGCTTTAGAAACCAAGTCAAGATGTAGAAGGAAAAAGGATTCTGGGTTTGTCAGGCAGGGAACAGGACCCTGATGGGCTTCAGTCAAACACAGATATAATTACAAGGGACCAGATATTTTAAGCATGGTGAAATCATGTATGATCACAGGTCATCCTACCTTTCATTAATACAGTTAGATCAGTCTCTGTTACAACATTCTTAGGCTACTGAAGAGTTTTTCAGAACTTTATTAATCTGATGTTAAAAAATAATTCATTCATTTCCAATTTAAAGGCACGGCTATTTCTGAATTAGATTTTAAATGTGTGTCACCTTTTAAACTAAATGGATCTTTAAGCATCTGGAACACTGGTTTGCTCTCTAGTGGTACATTCTTTTCATCTCAGCTGTTTTCAAAGTCTGCCTATATGCAGAAATAAAAAGGAGGAAATAAAAAAAAAGCGATATCTTTCAATATTTAATTGAAATTAAGAAAATTCTTAATCTACTACTGTAGTATGAAAGGCTGCTAGCCAACAGTCTAGATCAGAGACATCAGGGAAGCCCCGTAGCAGTATACCAAATACCATTACCATCTTCTTCCAACCAATGTAAGTGCCAAAGGACAACTATAATAATCAACTAGATTTAAACAAATAAAAAGAAATAGCAGTATTATCTTCCTATTTAACCAATTTACATTAATCTTTCACTTTATGTATCGTTAGCAAGCTTTGCCTTAACATCCAATTATTCTTAATTTAGTTGTAAACTGAATGCTATGTTTATAAAATAAAAATGTATTGAGGGGAAAAAAGAACAACCTCAGAACAACTCTTTTATTTTGTTAGTTTAGATTAGAGAATATTTTTTCCTTAGATGAGAAAGGGGATAAAGACAGACAAATGTGCATGTGTCTGAGCAAAAGTGTAACTAGAAAGAATTAAGCTTGTGATTTTACCGCTTTGTATTTTAGTATTGCTACAGAATGCTTGTGCTGTTAATACTTTGCTTGAAAAGTAGGTTAAAAGTCATGTGTTTGAAATGATTATCTACTTAGTCTAGTGACTCCTAATAATGTGCCTGCGTGCCTGTCGGAACGTTTAGCCGTGGAAGAAATACGGCTAGTCACATTACATTTTTCTGTACATCTTTTATGAAGTAAGAGAGTGTTTTTATAGTGTAAATGAGTTATCAATTCAAAACTGTGCTGCTGTTGTGCCCTTAAAGTTTTACATTAAATCTGATTAAGAATTAATTCAAGACTTGATCTGAAGTTGAGTGGATTTTATGAAAATGGCCTTTTATAGAAACCTCCTCCCTGTCTATGCACCCTGAGTTTTCATTATCTTAGTATGATGTAAATCTAGAGAAGCTTCCATGTTCCCTTGCCTTTAGAAGTGTGGAATATGTTTTAATTTCATTTTTCCTAATGTCAATTTGTCAGATTGCCAGAATCTGTTGCCTTTATGCCTAGAATTCATAATTACTCTTTAGAACAGTTGATACAATAAACTTACGTTGATTATCTATTTAGTGGTGTATAACCACTAAACTATAATTTAAAAATTCTTCTTGCATTTTTGGGGCCATGGAGAGGGAACTGTAATTAATGTAAAAGCTCTCCCTGTAAACATTCTAATGGATGGAAATAAATGAACATGTGTGGGACATGTGACTGTTGAGTTAATTGTGTTCCTCTATTAATTTGTGAATCACAATTTTCACCTAGAAACGAGATGCAAACTAGACTAAGCACATACATGGCGTATGTATTGGTTGCCGTTTAGGCAAGAATTAATGTACAAAGCCAAGTATATGACCATATGTGTATATATTGCTGTGCCAATTGTGTTTACTTTGATATGAAAATATCATACATATCTCTTAATTAAAACAGCTTGGTTAATACGAACATTAAGTACTCTCTTTTGAAACCACTTTTACTTGAATGCTGAATTGCTTTTTAGATAAGAGGCTGTTCTCAGGTCAGGACGGTCCTGAGCTGGTGGTGGCTGGAGGCAGGGAGAATACACTGGGGGAACGGCCTGACTAAGCTTGCCCTCTGTTCAGGGGGGCCCTTGACACCAAGACAGGGTAGTAAGCTCTAGGTGAACCTTTTGTCTGACTCAGTATAGTGATGCTTATACATTCATTCTTTCTTTTATTCTTTTTTGTGGGTTTTTGGGGGGGGGAGGGGTTTGGTTTGGTTTGGTTTTTGGGTTTTTTTGATATCTTGCTTAGACAAGGGATCGCATAGCATAGCCTCAGTGAATACCACCTAATTTTTATGTCCTGAAGAATCACAGTGGCAGTTCTACAGGAACCGCAGAATGTCATTTAGTTTGTGTATAAAAAAGCATAAAAATATTTTATAGCATTTGTGTCTCCTCTGGTGTACACATAAAAAATTACGTGCCCTTTTTTTTGTCTATATAATAATGAAGATCGAGCACGAAGGTGCATGTGCACACACACATACCTATATATCTTCTTCTTTCGGGTGGGGTGGGGTGAGAAGTGCTTTACCATAGGTTGACACAGAACTTGAGTGCAGTTGAGCGGCATCCGAGAGACACACGCCCCTGTTCGGGACACAAGCCTGAAAGGCCAGGTCTGACTTCATGGGTAGAAGAGCAATGGGCAAAGGCTCAAATGTAGATACCTTCACCTGTGGGCCAGGTTAGAAAGTAGCTCTTTATTACCCTACAACTGTCAGTGCAGCTTCTAGCTGATACCCAGCTACTGGACCTTTTCAGAGTGACCTTTTCAATTTGGTGCTAGAACTGAGGAGACCATTTTATATAATAAAATGCATGTCTTGGTGTTGTTCACAGATGATGACCGCTGTCTGACAGCTAGTGTCTTCAGCTACCGCTATTTGGCTCTGACCAGGACTGGACAGGATAGGACTGTTGTTACGGATTTTGTTTCAGTAAAAAGTCATTTAGGTTAGTTAAAACAACAAGTGGTTTTGAAGGAACCTGTTTAGTTTCCTACTAGAAGAACAATTAGGCTGTACAGCGGCCGTCTCCAAACTTTTTATTTTGCACCTCTATCAATAAAATTCCCATGTGAATGTTAGTGTAACAACATTTTTCATAATTAAAATAATTTATTAAGTCAGCTTTTTAAGTGCTTCTAATATAATTGTTTTAACTGCTTTTATATGAATACGTGCGTTTGCGTAAAGTAATCGCACATTCTGAATTCAGATTGTGAAATAAAGCTCATGAACTCACAACATTCCTGGCATTTAAGAGCATTTCTAACAAGTTTCTTCCATTTAACAGAAAAGTGATGTTGGTTTCATTTCTTCTTTTAATAAACTGAAATGGTGACTAGTAACATGACAGAAATAGAAGGCAGATATTTCATGTTGTCATATGGAAAGGGAAGTATTTTTTCTCATAGTCCTCGTTGAGATAATGTAGTGATTTTTGCTTAGAAGAATGCTCAGTCAGAGGAACAAATAAAATACTTAGAAATTTAGTGGGTGGTGTGGGGGCGGAGAGATTTACATGCAAAAATTGGAAAGCACGGACTTTCTGTCATTTGAAAACTTAATCAGTTAATGAATTTGTGAAAGAATGTGTGGAATTTTAGGAATGAAAGTATTTACTGACATCGTTTGGCTATGAGTAATAATAAAATATTTGTGATTGAACAGTAAGTGCTGGCAAGGAGCTTATAGCAAGTTGCACAATATCATGAACAACTGGAAGTATATCTGCATTGCACCTTTCTCTTTTTTTAAACCAGAAACTTAGTGGTTCATAAGTTTGAGGGATTTTTTGAGAAATCTGAACTAGTTTTCTTGTGAAGAAAGTCCTTCAGATTCTAAATTCACTGACCAGGCTGGAGATCACTGTATAGATTTAAGTTTGAGGGATTTTTTGAGAAATCTGAACTAGTTTTCTTGTGAAGAAAGTCCTTTAGATTCTAAATTCACTGACCAGGATGGAGATCACTGTATAGATCATTTTAGCTGTAACATTAGTGGGAATTCTTAAGAAAATGAATTATATTAATATGAGTAGGACAACCAAACATTCTTTTGTGAAATATATTTTTTTCTGTATTTGGAGTATGGTTGATTGTAAATCAGCTAACATCTGATGTGAAAGGATGCCATTCTATAATCCACTTCACTATCTAAAATGTGAAACAGGGAGCATTTAATGTGAAACATTATCTTCTTAAACTGTTGTCTCAGAGAACTTTATTTTAGGTACGTTGGTGCATGTCTTCCCAGGTGAGTTTTAACACGTTGAAGTACATCTAGAAGGTTTCAGGGAGTTCAGGCAACTATTGGAACCTGCTCCTGTTAGTTGACTTCATCACCAGTTTCAAATAATGCGTTCATTTTCTTTTCTGAAGTTCTGATAAATGTTAACTTTTTGTAAGAATGCTAACATTTTAGTTTGAGGTTTCTTTCTGCTTATTAATTAAAATGTTTCTGTTTTCAAGGGAACAAAAGACATTGAAGGTGAAGAAGAGTCTGGTTTAATTCCGCCTGCAGAAGTATTTGCTCCTAAAAGTCTGGTGTTGGTGTCCAGACTAGATTATCCAGAAATTTTCAGGGTAAAGAATTTGCAATTTGTAATATGTATCATTTTTTATATATATATATATATTTCCATTTGTAATATATATCAGCAGACAAATGTGGTTTTAATGAAGTAGCAGTGACAGTACTTTTGATTTAAAACATCTCAGGATTTATTTGGGAATTTAAAAGCACAAGTAGGCTTAGATTGAACTAGATAAAATTCGATATCTGTGACAGTAAATAGCCCGTGTAGGTTGAAGCAGTGCTTTTTTTACCCTCCAAGTGGTTTTAAATCTACATAGAAGCTGAAATAGACATTTTTCTGGGCTCAATTTACTGTACAATGAAGGGAATTATTAGGACAAAACCAGACGTGCTCAGGTAAAAACAACACATTAGCAATATTTGATTAAGTATATAATGGTAAATTAATAGTGAAATCCTAGTTTTCATCCATATGTAAGGAAAAAATGTCACAGTCTTTTCCAGATCAAATTAAGATGCATGACAGAGATTTAGGATCTTGGATTGCTTTCAGCTGATGAAATATGGCTGATCTGAGATAAATGAAGAGCTTAAATTTTTATTAAGCTAATATATATTAAGAGAAACAAATACAGTTCAGTTTACAGATCAAGGGAGGAAATCATTCAACAGTTAAGTTGTCATTAGGCATTAAGAATGACTGTACCAAGTGAGATTAAAAGTCCACGTAGCCCAGTGATTTGTCTCTGATAGTGGCCTCTAGTGAATACAAATCAAAGTGTGTAAGAATAGGGCAGGCTGTAACTCAGTGTGAATTATAGTTAAATGACATCCTGAACCAGAGGTGTCAGTTGTGTGGGTTTTTTCCCTGTAATTTGTCCAGTTTTGGACAATGCTCAGATTTTACAATGACCCGTGGCAAGGAGTTTCACAGCTTAACTATGTGTCATATGAAAAGTTACTGTTGGAATTATTTCTAAGAAGAGAATTCCTAAAATATTTTTCTGAATTATCAAAATTACAGCAGTTAAAAGGCACCAAAGGGATGCTGTGGAACAGAGTTATTTATTTTTTTCCAAAGACTTCTTAGATTGTGATGTAAGTCATCTTACATTAAATTATTAGTAAAAATTATAAAGCTCTATCTGTGATTTCTCAATCAATACTGGATCCATACCAAAAAATATGGAAATGCTGAAGTGTTAATATGCTGTTAATTTTAAAATATATTTATTTTGAAGTAATAAAATAAAGAATGTAAGTTAAATAACGTATGGAATTGTTGATCTTTGATGCTAGTCTTAAAATGAGCCTCAAAAGCTCCTTGATTCATCAGTGTTCTACTCTGAAAACCAGTCAGATTTAGGTCCATAGAATTCAAAGCACAGATGAAGCTATGTTGGTTTTATAATTTTTAAAAATAACTTGCAGTAAAGCACTTCTTGTATAATGAATAAAGCACAAATATTAAACATTTAATTTCTTTTAAAAAAAGAATATATCTAACCTGCCAGCACATATATCCCTTCTAAATAGCCAAGCCGATATTTTTAAATGAATGATTGCTTCTATAGCAGATTACTGTTTACAGTATATTATTACAGTATATATTCTATATACAGATTACTATTACAGTCTTCGGTTGGAAAGTACTTCACTACATTAATAACTATTAAGACACTTATTTTAAAAAAACTATATACGTAGATCTTTAAGTAATTTGACATCTGCCTTCCCTGCATAGCAGTCTAAGATATTTTGTCTACCTTTCTAGGCTTGCCTTGGCCTCATCTACACTGTGTATGTGGACAGCCTGAACGTGTCACTGGAGACTCTCATTGCAAATCTGTGTTCATGCCTTGTCCCTGCTTCTGGCGGGTCTCAGGTAAATGGAAAAAAAGGGTATTTTTCCAGTTAATTTAATTTATGAAGAAAACAAAAAGTAAATTCTTGAAATATTTTTGAAGAAAAAAAGATCATAGTTCAGCTGAGTGCTTTCCCTGTGGCCTGTGAGTGCTTTCCCTGTGGCCTGTCTTCTAAAGACAGCAAAAATTCCATTCCAGGATAAGGTCAAAGGGTTAATTTTGTCACTGAGTTGGCTTTTTACAAGACACAGTAACAAATCAAGCAGTTTGTATAAGTTTAGTTTTTAATAATAATGTGTATTCAGGAGTATTTCTGCTTGCTACAGATTTTTTTTAAAGGCTTTTTTTCATTGGCATTTTTTAACATGCCCTTCACTTTAGTTCATTTTCCCTTGTCTTTTCCTTGATGCAGTTCACGATTCCACTGGCCTTTTCTTTGGTAACTCTTCTACATTTCTATTTTCATAAAACTTTAAAAGAATGCTAAAAAAGTAACTTGGACATGGTTTTCTCAGAGGTAATTAAATATTCCGGGTAGCCCATGCGTTCAAAAGTAAGAAGAAAGTTCTCCAGCAACTACACTTCTTTCTGCTTTTTACCTATAATTCCTGTGAGAAGAAAGTCAGGTTTGTGTGTTGATTTACTTTAAATAAATTATTCCTATACATTTGTGGGTTTCTGATAAGCCAAGTGGGTCTTATTTGCTTGACCTTCACTTTATGTTGTGACACTACTGGGAAATTGTTGTCCTTACCATGGAAAACTTAGCTGGAAACTAAGTACACAAATGACAATATTTAAAAGTTGATTTCATACACATTTTCTCACACTTCCTACCCACCCTATGGGTTATCAACCTTCTTAAAATCCTCCAAATCCCTAATCCTTTTCTGTTTTTCCCATAGCCCTGGCTGCTTTGGAATTTCTCTTAGCGCTGTAAGTGGTAAAATGTCCTCTCAGCTTAGTCAAGATCTACCTTGCTGCTCTCCAGGCAACCACATCCCTGTTTTTGCATCCCAAGCATTTTGGTTTTGAAGGGGAGTAATTAAATTATATCTCCCTATCAGAAACCCTCTTTTTCAGGGGTATTTGAACCTCTTAATACAGGTTTTGGTGATCCACTTGAACTTCTGGCTCCTCTTCTACCCCCTTCCCCCCTCCCCCCCTTTTTTTTTTCCCCTCCTTACGCTCATCCATAAATATGGTTTTCCCCAGTGGCCATTTCCTCTGATAGAGGAGGCAGGAAAATTCATGCTCCTCTGGCTATTCTCCCTTCTGCTTTCTCTCTTCAAATAAAATGTTCTTTAAGTTCGAACTTAAATTTGCTAGTGTCAAACTACCATTTTAATCAGAAGTGAAGTTCTTCTGTTTTCTTTCTTAAGCTTTATGCTTCCAGGGCTGAATCTGAATTATATCTCTTAGAATGAGAACACTCTTCTGATGTTTATCTCCAGATGTCCTTGAGGAGCCTCCTATAGGCTATTCATGTGTCCACTGTTGAAATAATCAACTGCAAAATTAGTTATTGACCTTTATCCAGGTCTACTGCTGAAGTGCTGGGCAAGAACATCTCTGCTACAGCTCAGGGACTTGCTGGGTTTTACTGTGGAGCATTTTGGTTTCAAATATCTGCTGTGCAGGAACTAGAGGTTGCTGCCTTCATACATTCACCATCTTTGCTGCTGTACAGAGTGGAGTTGTACCACACTCACTGCTTGTATATAAAGGCCCCCCAGCCCATGGTAGGTAGTGGCTAGAGGTAACTGCTTGAAATCACCACTGCTGAGTGTCGTGTGGGTTTACTCAGAGGAAAGCAAGATTATTTTGCAGTTACAGTGCTTTTTGGGATGTGATACACAAGTGCATTCCTTTCACTCCCATTTCCTGCCTCCCTCAAGGGAGGTATGTTCTTGTGCTGGAAAGGTAACTGAAGCTTTAATTCTACTTTAATACGCAGAGCAGGAGCATAGGAGTAGCAGAAGTATCCTCTTCAATACCCATATATCACAAGTATGTTCATACTTTAAACATGCATGCAGACAGTAGATATCCAAGAACTTCAGTTAGAAATAATATGTATTTTTCTGATTTGAATGGTTTTTAAAGGTTTGTGTGTTTTTTTTCTGGAAAGATTGTCAATTCGATATTTAAAATGTCGTATCGAATACCTTCAAAGTCATAACTATTTAATTAAATGGAAATGCAAGGAAGGCACTATCTTGCTATACATTCAAGGAGACATACCATTGTCCTCAAATTATATTTCAGATCTCTATTGGTCAATTCAATTATTCTTACTGACTTTAAACTTCTGTATACAAAATAAATAGTTTTTGCAGCATGAATCTCTTATCTATATGACAACAGCTTGTTTATTCTATATAAATTAAATTTATACTCAATTAAAAAACATTCTTTCTACAGAAATTGTTTTCTTTGGGAGCTGGAGACCGCCAACTGATACAGACTCCTCTACATGATAGCCTTCCTGTTACAGGCACCAGTGTGGCTCTTCTCTTTCAGCAACTGGGTACGTCTCGGTCTGCTTTGAAAAAAAATTCTTTTTTTAAATTACGGAATGAGATATTTTCTGTTCTCATTCAGTTCAAATCATGTGCCAAGAAAGCTACATGGTAAATATTAAATTCTTTTGAATGAAAGAATGACTAATAGTGCTTTTATCCCCTAATCAGACATTCACATAACCTTTTTGTACATCCTGCCTGTGGTAAGTTATCTCCAATATTATCTAGTATCTGTAAGTGTCCTGTGAGCAGAAGTGAGCCTGGCCTCTGTTTAATTACAAAAACATTCATGTAAAAAGATTGCCCACCCCTTGGATACTGTACAAACTCCAAACAAAACCAAGAAGGTTAACAATAAAACTAGCGTAATTGAAAAGCTTTATAGAAAAGATACCATGTACTGATACTGGTAACTTTGTGGAATTCATATTATTCTGTTGTTATCTATTATTCCCTATCTTTCAAGAAGATGATCTAACACAATTCTCATCAAATGCTTACTTTTTTATTACAACTATAATGTTGTGTCACTGTTACCTGGGCACCTCAATACTAATCTCACGTGTCTCACTAAATTTTAACACTTTGTTAGTTGTGTTTCTGTTGGTTTGTGAAGTGACTTTGAAGCGCAAACTTGTAGCAGACATGTATAAGGACACAATTAATAGTCTTTTCTGGACCTGTGAACCTCATGTTTATTCTCAGGTAAATGAGGCCAATCAGATGGCCTCAGAATATGTGTTGTCATCCATTCTTCTCATAAATGGACAATAAGAATGGATGCAAAGTGGAAAAAGAATAGTGAAGAGGAGTAAGAGCATATGTCACAGGAAGCAGTATCAGATCTCATGAGCACAAAGCCATCTACTCATGATAAGATTTAGTTGTAGCCTTTCAAAAAGAATATTATTCCAAAAGGAATATTATTATTTTGTCGACAGCAGTTTAAATTAAAAAATGTGTCTAACATGGTATAGAAGCTGCTTATGCTCACCACAGTCCCTGAGGTTTTACTTGGCTTATTATGTCAAGCTTCCTTAAGATTACTGTGATCAGATTGCAGGTAATGTTTAAAACATGGGTAGACCCAACAACTTTTCCCCTTTTCAGAAGATATAAAATATGGTGTGAGGTACCGTAAGTACGGTATGATATACCATGGGGTATGGTATGTTTGTTCTATAAGTACCGTATGTGATACCTAAGTTGAGGCAGTTTATTTTGGGCAATTGTAGTGAAAGTTGGTATTCACATTTCTGAAAATGTCAAAGCAAGCAAAGCTTTTCTGTAGTGCTTAGATAGGTTAGCTACAATGTCTTATGACACTTGGCTTTTGTTTTGCAAATTGGGATTGTAGTGTTTTGTTACAGGATCAGTCTGAGGAAGACAACAAAGGCAAATAATCTGAAAAGTCATTTTATGCATCTGATTTATGGAGGGAAACTGTGCAAAGACAGAGTGGGAATGTAAATATGGAAGAGGAAACTGAGGACAATCTTTTCCTCTTGGATTCTTAGTAAGAGCATGTTTGCAGAGTGAGCTTTTTTAAAATTCCACTCACAGTGTATAAAACAGAACTATAAAACTTTTATATGAGAATTTAAATTTGCTTTCACACACATAGAATTTAAGTTAATATTATTAGCCATATTTTATTAATGGGTAAATATATACAGATGGATGTCACGTAACGTCCTAAAGATACTGTAGCAGAGTACTGAAGAGTTTGGAGTGTGACCAGGACTCCTAGATTGTTGTGCTAGTAGGCAATCATCCTTTACCTTTACATTTTGAAATTGTGTAATTCATTATTAGCTCATATATACCTTCCAATATCTCTACCCCTTATTTACTTATTTACCCCTTATTTACTCTTTATCTACCATTTCATCTTTCTTTTCCCATTCTCCATTAGCTTTCTTGCTGTAAACATTCTGGTTTCTATGGTTTTGCTGCTCTTCTGCCTTCATTTCTTCCCCTGAGTTCCAGTAAATGTTTGGAGGTCCAGTCTTTCTTGCTTTTTGGTGGCTTGTAAGAAGTACGAGTCAGTAAGCCCTTGCTTACCAGGTGCCCCTTCCAGTTATGGTGCACAGAAGGATATGAAAATCAGCAGAAGGAGGTGGATAGAAAGGGAGATATTGAAGGAATGCTTGCTCGTTGCTCACAATTCTGGTTAGTGACACTTCAGCTGGTCTGAAGAAACTATGTGATTATAAAACTTGGCAAATCTTAAGAAAGAGAAGCTGTAGGATTACATCCTGTTTCCCTGAAGACATCATACAAGTTCTCAAAGGGGAAAAAAAAAAAAAATGCCTCAATACCCTTTCTTTTCTGTTACGGCATAATTTTCTCTTTTACAAGACTATCAAAACTATTAGGAAGAGCTTGTCTAATGGTCTTGTGTAGGTCCTCTTCCTGTCTCTCTCCTATTCTTTTGTGTGATGAGGAAAGTAGCAGTTGCTTGGGAATGGGCCTGCAATTAGTTAAGGAATAGGCAAATAAGTTGGCAGGTAGATTTTATATTTTTTTTTTAAGCAGCTACTTGAACACTTTGCAAAAGAGACTTACTTTTCCCATCTTTTATTTATGACCACTGCTGCTCCCCCTGCCCCCCTTTAAATTAAATGAGAATTTAAATACTCATTCATTCTCACTTTTTATGTAGTCTTACGAAGAGTTCAAGGCAGTGAGTCCGGAAGGATGTGGTAGAACCTATTAGCTCATCCCTCTGAAAAAGTTTGTTTTTCTAAGTCCTAATCCTTTCCTCTGGAGATCATAGTTGAGCTTCTCAGAAATTTTTTGTGTTTTTTGTAACAATATTCTCACTTGCTCTATTTCTCTTGTACCATCTGAACAGGAACTTAAGGCATATTTGTCTCTACCAACCTGCGCAAAAGCATTCTACTTCTGTTGTCCAGTGTGGTGTTGGATAGTTACTTTAATGACAGCTTTTATCACATCAAATACTTGTGTTTAGGACACAAATATTGACTAGGCTGTTTGTCAAGTAATGACATGTTCAGTTATTTCTCTTCTGGTAGGAGTCACTTAATCCTATGTAAATCATTAATAGAAAATTGAAGAGTAGCTAGAAAAATATTTGTGAACTGTAGAAATCACATTTTTAAAAATAGCTCTTTCTTTGAAGAAGATGGGCAGCAAGACAAAATTTACCGCTATGAATAGATACAAAAGTAATTTCAACATTTATTTTGAGAAATATTGTGCAATAATAGTCTCATCATACTTTTTCTGCTTGGCAGGATAATACTGTGTCAGCGGATGACCCTCCCTGTATTACCAAGTTTGCAGCATATCTGGAAATAGACCTTATTTTTACTTAAGCGTTAAACTACAGTTGGGAAAAACATCCCCAAAGGTTTTAAGCTTAGTAATAAGGAACAGCAGTGCTTGACATTTTAAATCATACATTCTTTTTTTATTTAAAAAAAAAAAAATAATGTGACAAAATCCAGGCCTTGTAGCTGGATCACTACACCTAAAAATGATTTCATCAACAAGGATTAGCTGGAAAACAGTAATCGTAAAGTTACTTTTAAAAATTATCTGTGGTAGCTAGAAGACTTTCAATACTCTTCTATATCTCATTGTCTGCTAGTAAGACGGTAGGTATCTATAAAAGCTTCAAAACACAGTAGTCATCTACATGCTCAGAGGATGTTTTGGTTATGTTTCTCTTCTCTCTCACTTTATTAACAATACATTCCTGTGTTTCTGCCTTAAGCTCTTTTCATTTCTCTGAACTCCAACCCTACTTGCCTCTCCATTCTGCTGGCAGTATAGTTATTCAGCACTGCCTTATTCAGTCATTTGTATCTGAGACATACACCTCCATCTCCCCAACAGGCAGTTTTTTCCAAAGAACCTAAGACACAAAATTATATTGGGGACCTAAGCAGCAAAACAAGAATCTAAGGTTTAACCAGCACTTTTAATTTTTGCATGTTTCAAGGACTGGTAGCATGAATCACACTGCTAAGCTGAGCAGAACAATTATGAAAATTTATTTTCCTGAAGAATTAATGTTTCCCTGTACTTTCAAAGACAAAAGAGTTTTCCTTCCTTTCCTTCTTGTTTAGTCTCTTATCTGGGCTATTTTCCTATCCCCTTATTTCCTCTGTTCCATTTCATTTGTCTGTGCTGGTTTTCCTCTTCGTACCTTTAATTCAGCACTCGGGTATTTTCAGTAGGGTTCAGACTGACTTTCAATGTTACAAAGAAAGTAACAAAAATGGCAAAAATGAAACTTTGGAGTAAATTCTACTTTGAATCTTCCGGATGAAGACACAAGGTAAGGGTGCTTTTGAATTCAGGGCTGTGTAGAGTAGAGGTTAAATATATGGAACAGGATGAAGGTGAATGCTAGGTTGAGTCAGGTTGCTTGGCAAGCTTGTCTTTCATTTCTCCAACCTATGATGTAACTCATATGAAAGTCTTTCATTTCTCCAACCTATGATGTAACTCATATGAAAGTGTTAAACATCATTATCCTTCAGCCTTTTTACATATCTTAAAATTTTTTTAATCTAGAAATTGGGCATATACCATTAGGCAGTATATGAAACTTTTAAAGCAAGTACTTTATAAATAATATATTTGAAGACTGCAGTATCATTAAATATCAGTAATTCCAGATGTCAGAAGTTATTTGTTGATTCAAATCTAAAGATTGTTACAGTTGCACAAAATATAAATACTAGGGTAGATGTGTGTGATGATGGCAGAGTTGATGAGCAGGGAGGTACTTCAGTACAAGCAGTTTAAAATTCTCCACTCCAGTGTTAATAGTACTGGTAACGTATTTTTTTTAATATGGCTATTCAATTCCAAAATTCAGTGCTGTGACTTAAGACTGAGAAGTTCGGTGTATTATCTGTCCTTTCTCCCTAATTGCATGTTCCTACCTTTCTTTCGCACCAGAGCAGATATTTCTCTGATACGGCAGAGGGCTGCTTAAAAATAATTAATTAACACTAAGCAAGCAAATAGAAGTGAATGATTTTCCACATGTTTACATGGTGAGACACTGACAGTGTTGATTTTTGTTGGTTTAAACAGTCATGGAGCCAAAACCTGTTGAAGCTAAAATGTCATGGAGCCAAAGCCAAAACCAAAAACTGTTATACAGTGATAAATCTATTCATAACAAAATGATGGGATCATATATTGACTATCATACCTGTTTATAATTTTGGGGGTGGACTATCAAAGTGTACGGAAGTAAAAGAAATGCTGTATTTTCTCATTTCTCAGTCATTTGATTGTTCTTCATTAATTTCTAACAAATGTGGGGCTTTTAATATTTTTATTTTGGTAATGAATATACTAGAATTATTTAGTGGGTTCAAAAATTTGTTTGGGAAGAAGATCTTAATTACAACATTCTTTTAATTATTTTTTAATGAAGGTATACTGCTCTGTCTCTATTTGAAAGTAGATATTTGTACATGAAAGGGATTTTAAACTGACAGGTATGCACTTTACAATTTTGGTTAACTCATTAAAACACACATTTTTTTAAGTGGTTCTTTACTTGTGCCAATAACATTCAGTGTACATTTTGCTCTCAGAAGACTCGAAATCTCTG